>NC_091433.1:95872319-96049893 GCF_964237555.1 Oryctolagus cuniculus | reverse complement strand
TCTCTGCTTTTGCCTGGGAAGGCAGAGGAAGATGGTCCAAGTCCTTGGGCCCCTGCATCCACACAGGAAGACCTGGAGGAAGTTCCTGGTTTCTGGCTTTGGATCAATGCAGCTCCAGCCATTGTGGCCAGCTGGGGAGGGAACCTAGGATGGAAAACTTCTCTCTTTCCTCTGCCTCTCCTCTCTCTGTGTAACTCTGACAGTCAAATAAATAAATAAATATTTAAGAAAAAGAAGGCATAGATCAGGACCAAGATCAGGAACATTCATTCACTTATCAGAATCAGAGGCTAATTCAAAGCAGGGATGGACTTCAGACCCAGGATAGGCCAGCTCATGAGGCCCAGGACCACCCATGTTTGCCACCTCAGCACCCATGTTTGCCATCTCAGCCATAGCTCCATAAACTACTCCAGCATGACAAATGACACAGACTTTGCAGATTCTTGAAGTTGCAAGTTCTAGCCTAGAGCTGAGCACTCTAGAGTTATCCCTCTTCACACCAGCAGGATGAGAGCAACTGCTAATAAACATGTGTTTGTCTGAAGAAGTAATCAACTTGACCAAGGGAGATTTCAAAAACAGAAAAAAATTCAAACTCACAGTGAGTCAAGGATCTAAATCTGAGACCCAAAACAATCAAATTACCAGAGGAAAAGTTATGGGAAACACTGAACGACATTCACATCTGTAAAGACTTCTTGAACAAGATCCTATAATCATGGGCAGTAATGCAAAAATACACAAATGGGGTTACATCAAGCTAAGAAACTTCTGAACAGCAAAGGCAGCACTCAACAAAGTAAAGAGGCAACCAACAGAATTGGAGAAAATATTTGTAAACTATATATCTGATATCTGATAAAAGGCAAATATCCATAATATATAAGGAGCTTAAAAATCAGCAACTAAACAAATCATCCAGTTAAGAAATGGGATAAGGATATGAACAGGCATTTTTCAAATGGTGAAATACAAATGGCCTACAGGCATAAGGAAAGATGTTCAGGATCACTAGGCATCAGGGAAATGCAAGTAAAAGCCACAATCATGTTTCACTATACCCCAAAAGAAATTCTGGTATGGAGCTGGCTGGCAAGAGTGTCCAGGGCCACAGACAACCACAGAGGACTGTGCCCCAAAGGAGAACCCTGGGCTTCAGGAATGCCACACCATCCAAATCTGTCAGGAATATTAACAACCAAGTGCATTTTTTGAGGGACAAAGGCTCAGTGCCCACTTTGTCCTCCGTCTGCAGCACTCCAAGCACCTCTTGAGAGCTTCCCAGGCCACTTACATGAGACCATAGGAAAGGCTTCCAAGTGCAAAAGTATCTCAGATGATCTGCAGAAAACCCGAGGATTCCCATCTGTTGCCTCTTAAATTAGTAAATCTGTTATGATGTAGTTTAGGTACAATCAGAACAACAAAAATAGTGAGATTAATTTTATAGCTGTTTTAGGATTATTTCTTTCACTTTAAAGTTGAATGCAAACAGCACGGCCATCAATAAGTCTCTGCCCTGGTTTCTGTGAGCAGAACAAGTAATGTCAGGATTATATCCACAGAGAGCCCGCTGATGCAGAATAAGGTTTCTGAGCATGCTTTCAGTTGTTGCTCGAAAGACGTTCAGATGGGGAAACCTCCTTAGGACTTGACCCATCAGTGTCCTGTGTACACAGTAACAGCTGAGGAAGACAGAAAAATGCCATGTGGTGTTTTCCGCTTGTGTCCAGCACCCATCCTAAAGGGCTACAGTCCCCAAGACCAGGTCTGGTCACACTGCAGAAATGGGTATTGATGGAGTATGTCCTGCTGGACTTTAAGTCTTGTTTAGTGCAGGATAGGCCATAATCATTTCTGCCATTATCTTGGGTGGAATTGTGGTCCACAGCAAAGTTTGATTTCCTTACTCACACCCCTTCCTTCTACCTGCATGCAGTTTGATGGTGACCCGTCAACAGAGCTGCAATAAGAAACTTAATTTTGGGATCATCATCCCTAGCTGAGAACTTCAGCCATGTGGCCCTAAATGAAAACAGATCGAGTCCATTGGGTGTAGCATGGTACTGAGAAGCAAATCAAGAGATTCCCTTACAGAAATCTCTCCTGTCTTAGGAATTGTGGTATCTTTTACACTGATGATTTATTATTTATTTATTTATTTAAAGAGACACAGTTTATTTTGGTTTCCTAGTCCTCTTCAGGGCTGAGACACCCCCCTGCGGGGATGTGCGTTCATTGAAAAGAGGGCTCTGGAGATCTGATCCAACTGTGGGTTGCAAGAGAGAAGGACAAGAGTCAGAGCCCCAGAATGGCTCCGACTCGGGGGTGGGGAGACTCCAGAGCTGGTACAGACTCCAACAGTGACCACAGCAGCAGGATTCTGAGACATGGGCCTGCACAGCACTCTGCAGGGGCACTGCAAGGAGGGCGTCAGCAGACCTCGCCATGGCGCAAATCTGGTGAGCACTGGGCCTGCCCCGCCTCCCAGATAGCATGGCAGCATCAGCCACACTCAGCATTTCACATGGCCAGGCATCTCCTGGAATGCCAAGGGCTACAGGACAGTCCTGGTTATAGCGCTGCCACCAGCTGCAGGTGCAGAATGTCGGCAGCCTAGGTGGCCTGGCTGGAAAAGACTGGAAGGAGTGTGGAAGCCCAAAGGCCACACATGCAGAGACACGCTGGGTGGGAGTGGCAGCGGTCACAGTAGAGCCCTCCAGCAGCCAGAGCCTGCTGTCCAGACCCAGGCCTGTGTATGCTGGAGATTCAATAGCACGTGGTCCTGTTAATGCCTGAGGCAGGTGGTGGTCTCGGCACCAGATGGTAGCCTTCAGTGAACAATAGGTGGTAGACAATGGTGGTGATCAGAGGGTGAGTGGGGTAAATCCCCAGCCTTGGCCAGATGCTCTTCTGCAAAGCAGGACTCAGGTCCGTGTAGTCCCTGTAGTTCAGGTATGCCAAAGGAAAGCAGAATCCAACCCAATTCATGCTCCTGTGGGACCCAGAACACACTGAGCTCCGCCCTCCTGTGAACCCCACAGCCACAGCTCTCTAAGGTTTTTCCCTCTGTTGTTCATGGCTAACTTTTTTTTAAAGATTTATTTATTTATTTGAAAGAGTTACACAGACAGAGGAGAGGCAGAGAGAGAGAGAGAGAGAGAGAGGGAGAGAGAGAAAGAGAGAGGTCTTCCATCCACTGATTCACTCTCCAATTGGCCGCAACACCCAGAGCTGGGCTGATCCAAAGCCAGGAGCCAGGAGTTTCTTCAGGGTCTCCCATGTGGGTACAGGGGCCCAAGGACTTGGGCCATCTTCTACTGCTTTTCCAGGCCATAGAAGAGAGTTGGATTGGAAGTGGAGCAGCTAGGACAGGAACCGGCCTCATATGGGATGCCAGCACTTCAGGCCAGGGTGTTAACCCCTTGCACCACAACACTAGCCCCATGGCTTTCATTTAAAAGTTCATTTAAGTGTAAAAGACTGGTGCTTTAGTGTAGTAAGGTAAGCCTCTGCTTAGGGCATCAGCATCCCAAGTAGGCACCACTTCGAGTCCTGTCTCTCCCTCTCCCTCTCTGTAACTCTGCTTCCCAAATAAATAAATGTCTTTTTAAAAAGGAGACCCAACTCTATTCTGGACAGAGTAAGGACAGCTCATGTCTGGCCTTATCTATCTATCTATCTATCTATCTATCTATCTATTTATTTATTTTTTACTTTTGAGGCAGAGCCAGTCAAGGGTTCAGCTGAGGCTCCTGGGAACAAGAAAGGGCTTCCAGTGAGGGTGGTGCTGGAGCAGTGTTTGGCAGATGGTAGGCACTATGTGCTTCAAATGCTGGCCCAAGGCCTGCTCACCAAGTAATGAAGTTACTGTGGGAAACCTTCACACCACACTTTGATATGGCCTGAAATGGTCTATCAGCTGAAGTAGTTTACCTGAGGAAGGGGAAATGTGTATGTATTTGGAAAGTTAATTTGCTGGACAGCTTAGCCTCATCACCAGCACAAGTTCTTAGGGACACTCAGGGCTTGCACCAACAGTCCCTGAGTCAGCAACACCACCATCTATTGACTCAGATGCAAATTGGATACTGGAATTGGAAGGCAACTTACTTATGTCACAGAAACAGTACTATGAATGATGATCTGGGCCTTGTTTTAACACCAAATCCACCTGAGTTAGTGGACAACCATGCTGAGAACACCAGAAATGCCCTATTTACACAGGGACATTTGTCCCTAACCCACCCCAAGTTCACATGCTCCCCTATGCATTTATTCACTGAACAGTCATGAGGTCTCTCTATCACTCTGCAAATCTCCATGTCCACTTGCTCACTCAGCCATTCTCAGCCTGGGTTAGGATGGTACCAGGTTAAACCAAGGTGCATGGACAGGTACGAGGGCACTTTTAAAGTGCATGGAGGGTGGCATTGTTGTTAAGCTGCCACCTGCAATGCAAGTATCCTATATGGGTGCTGGTTTGATTTCCAGCTGCTTTACCTCCTTGTCAGCCCCCTGCCAATGCAACTGGGAAAGTAGCAGAAGATGGCCCAAGTCCTTGGGCCTCTGAACACATTGGAGTTGCCTGAAACATTAATCATTTCAATCAACTATTACTTTTGAGAAATAATCCTTCACTTGGTTTAAGAGATCCCAAAGTTCTTGGTTTCCCACCTACATTTTCTAAATACTTTTATTCAACTTCTATTCCTGGATCTTTGTTTGTTTTCTCCACTCTTAACATTACAGCATCTTCCAGGCTCTAAGTTTGTGTTTGTAATGCTACTTTCTGCTGAAGCTTCCATTTCTACTGATAAGCCAATAACTTCCAAACCCATATCTTCAGCTGAATACTTCCCACAAGTTCATAATTTCCCTTGTTCCTCCCCTAAACTTGCTCCTGTGCCATTACGTACTATCTCAATACTATCTCAATAAATGACATCATCATCTCTATTCAGCTGCTCCAGTTGGAAAATTTTAAAGTTGTTTCTGATTCTTTTTTAAAGATTTATTTATTTGAGACATAGAGTTACAGAGAGAGAGAGGGAGAGAAAGAGAAAGGTCCTCCATCCACTGCTTCACTCGCCAAATGGCTGTAATGGTCAGAGCTGAGCTGATACAAAGCCAGGAGCCAGGAGCCTCATTCAGGCCTCCCAAGCAGGTGTGGGGGCCCAAGCACTTGGACCATCCTCCACTGCTTTCCCAAGACACAAGCAGAAAGCTAGATTGGAAGGGGAGCAGCTGAGACATAAACTGGCACCCTTATGGAATATCTGAGCTCACAGGCAGAGGCCCAGCCTACTATTCTTTTTATGTGATTAAACTTATTAATTTATAATAGGAAATAGGTGCACAGTCAAATCTAGTGAAATCTGCACATTTTCTCACCTAAAGATATCTAACAGTAGGCCAATTTATTTATTCGTTTTTATCATTATACACTTAAAAACCTAGTCCTATTGATTTAATGTTAAATATCTTCCATATCTGCCTATTTCTCACATCCCCCTACTTTCACCTTAACCCAAAGCACAATTATTTTTCATTTAGGCTCCTGTAGAGGCCTCCAATCTAGCCAGTTATCAACATTCCCATTTTTATGTAGCATTCCCAAATCTATTCATTTTACAAGCAAAAAGATCTTTCTAAAATAGAAATTTGATCATGTTACTACCCTAGCCCATTACCTATGGCTATGTAAAACTTTTTACTTAGGCTCATTTTTTAGAGTAATATTTTAAACACCAAAGAATCTTATAGAACCCACATTCCTTCATACTTAAAGCATATTTTCCATTCTGCTTAATATTCTCCAATGTTTCTCCATGTGGCATCAGCTCTCCAGTTCCTTGCATTGACATGTAACTCTTCCATTGTCTATATATTTTTCTTTCCCCTCTTCTTCCTATCTCTCAACCTAGCCAATATTGACCTATCACTCAAGTTTTCTCTTTTGAGTTATCACATTCTCAGGAAAACTTCTCTTTCCTCTTTAGTAGCATTAAATTACTATAGTTGTATGTACATCATTGCTCTCTGAAATTCAGTGATGTTCATCATATCTTTAAAATATCAGTCATGGGAGGGCAGTGCTGTGACTGTAGCAGGTTAAGTTGCCATCTGTACTTCTGGCATCCAATCTGGGGGCCAGTTTGACTCCTGGCTGCTCCACTTCTTTCTTTTTTTAAAGATTTATTTATTTATTTGAAAGTCAAATTACACAGAGCGAGCAGAGGCAGAAAGAGAGAGAAAGGTCTTCCATCCATTGATTCACTCCCCAATTGGCTGCAACAGCAGGAGCTGCACCGATCTGAAGCTGGGAGTCAGGAGCTTCTTCCGGGTCTCCCACTTGAATGCAGGGGCCCAAGTATTGGGCCATGTTTTACTGCTTCCCAGGCCATAGCAAAGAGCTGGATTGGAAGTGGAGCAGCTGGGTTTCAAACCAGTTCCCATATGGGATGCCGGCACTTCAGGCTGGGGTGTTAACCCACTCTGCCACAGTGACAGCCCCAGGCTGCTCCACTTCTGATCTAGTTTCCTATTAATGCATCTGAGGAAACAGTGGAAGATGGCCCAAGTGTTTGGGCCACTGAACCCCCTTGGGAGACCTGGGTAAAGCTCCTGATCCATGGCCTCAGTATAGTCCAGTCCCAACTATTGCAGCCATTTGGGGAGTGAACCAGCAGATGGAAAATCTCTCTCTCTCTCTCTTTCTCTCTCTTTATATATATATATATATATATATATATATATATATATCCCTCTCTCTTTCCATAACTCTGACTGCCTTTCAAATAAATAAAATAAATCTTTTACAAAATAAAGCATCAGTCATTCACAATTGACTGTAAACACTAGGAAAATCTGAGTTATCACTTTCACTATTGTAGCCCCATGTCTTAGAAAAATGCCTGACAATAGTAGATGCTTAAAACACATTTATTTATTTGAACCTAGAGGGAAACTACTGTGAGTGCTTGATCTGAAGAAAAACAAAGAAAGTGAAGAAATATAAGTTCTAACATAAATTTATCCCCTGAACCTATAGTTTTTGTCACTCAAACTATATCAAATTGACTCTCATTCTTTGCAATTTCTTTTTTCAGAAAAATGATCTATTTATTTTGACAATAAGAGTTACAGAGAGGGAGAGACAGAGAGGTCTTCCATCTACTGGTTCACTCCCCAGATGGCCACAATGGCCAGCACTGGGCTAGTCCAAAGACAGGAGCCAGGAGCTTCATCCAGGTCTCCCACATGGATGACATGGGCCCAAATACTTCGGCCATGTTCTGTTGCTTTCTAGGCTATAAGCAGAAATCAGGATCACAAGTCAAGCAGCTTGGACATTAACTGGTGCCCATATTGTATGCTGTCATCACAGGAGGCAGCAAGTGACAATGCAGCCATTTGTGTGGGCCTTGCTTCTATATAACATGTAATTCACTCCAGTAGCCAAGATTCTTTGGATGCATGCATTTCAATAGTTTTGGTCTCATAATTCCTATCTACACAAACACAGAAGCACATTTAGGACAATTCATCCAGCAGAAAAAAGATCAACAGCTTATTGAACTCGTCAAGAATGAACCATCAATAAGGGCAATTCATGACATTAAAGCCACAGGTTTGAGGTTAGGTAAAATGAGGTTTAAGGTAGAAATAGATTTCCATGGATAGGTTATTACAAGATTTTATTTACAAAAAACTAAGATTTTGACCAAATGACATATGAAATTCAAGAAGTGAAAACTCTGGAACAACTATGGACCTGTATACTTTTTTTTGATTCTTTTTTTTTAAATTTTTTATTTAGTAAATATAAATTTTCAAAGTACAGTTAATGGATTGCAATGGCTTCCCCCCCCCATAATTTCCCTCCCACTCACACACCTCCCATCTCCCACTCCCTCTCCCATTCCATTCACATCAAGATTCATTTTCAATTATCTTTATATACAGAAGATCAATTCAGTATATATTAAGTAAAGATTTCATCAGTTTGCACCCACACAGAAACACAAAGTGTAAAATACTGTTTCCGTATTAGTTATAGTATTACTTCACATTGGACAACACATTAAGGACAGATCCCACATGAGAAGTAAGTACACAGTGACTCCTGTTGTTGACTTAACAATTTGACACTCTCGTTTATGGCGTCAGCAATCTCCCTAGGCTCTAGTCATGAGTTGCCAAGGCTATGGAAGCCTTTTGAGGTCGCCGACTTCGATCTTATTCCAACAGGGTCATAGTCAAAGTGGAAGTTCTCTCCTCCTTTCAGAGAAAGGTACCTCCTTCTTTGATGGCCCCATTCTTTCCAGTGGGATCTCACTCGCAGAGATATTTCATTTAGTTTTTTTTTTTTTTTTTTTTTGCCAGTGTCTTGGCTTTCCATGCCTAAAATACTCTCATGGGCTCTTCAGCCATATCCGAATGCCTTAAGGGCTGATTCTGAGGCCAGAGTGCTGTTTAGGACATCTGCCATTCTATGAGTTTACCGTGTATCCAGCTTCCCATGATGGATTGTTCTCTCCCTTTTTGATTCTATCAGCTAGTGTTAGCAGACACTAGACTTGTTTGTGTGATCCCTTTAACTCTTAGACCTATCAGTGTGATCAATTGTGAACTGAAATTGATCACTTGGACTAGTGAGATGGCATTGGTACATGCCACCTTGATGGGATTGTATTGGGATCCCCTGGCATGATTCTAACTCCACCATTTGGGGCAAGTCCGATTGAGCATGTCCCAAATTGTACATCTCCTCCTTCTCTTATTCATACTCTTATATTTAACAGGGATCACTTTTCAGTTAAAATTTAAACACCTAAGAATAAGTGTGTGTTAATTACAGAGTTCAAGCAATAGTACTATAACAAAAAATACTAAAATGGATAAAGTATTACATTGTACATCAACAGTCAGGACAAGAGCTGATCAAGTCACTGTTTCTCATAGTGTCCATTTCACTTCAACAGGTTTCCCCTTTGCTGCTCAGTTAGTTGTCACTGATCAGGGAGAACATATGATATTTGTCCCTTTGGGACTGCCTTAATTCACTCAGCATAATGTTTTCCAGATTCTTCCATCTTGTTGCAAATGACACAGTATGGTACTGGTACAGAAACAGATGGATAGACCAATGGAACAGAATAGAAACACTAGAAATCAATCCAAACATCTACAGCCAACTTACATTTGATCAAGGATCCAAAACCAATCCCTGGAGTAAGGACAGTCTATTCAATAAATGGTGCTGGGAAAATTGGATTTCCACATGCAGAGCATGATGCAAGACCCCTACCTTTCACCTTACACAAAAATTCACTCAACATGGATTAAAGACTTAAATCTACGACCCGACACCATCAAATTATTAGAGAACATTGGAGAAACTCTGCAAGATATAGGTACTGGCAATGACTTGTTGGAAAACACCCCAGAAGCACAGTCAGTCAAAGCCAAAATTAAAATTTGGGATTGCATCAAATTGAGAAGTGTCTGTACTTCAAAAGAAACAGTCAGGAAAGTGAAGAGGCAACCGACAGAATGGGAAAAAATATTTGCAAACTATGCAACAGATAAAGGGTTGATAACCAGAATCTACAAAGAAATCAAGAAACTCCACAACATCAAAACAAACAACCCACTGAAGAGATGGGCCAAGGACCTCAATAGACATTTTTCGAAGGCAATCCAAATGGCCTACAGACACATGAAAAAATGTTCAAGATCACTAGCAATCAGGGAAGTGCAAATCAAAACCACAATTCTAACCCGGTTAGAATGGCTCACATTCAGAAATGTACCAACAATAGAGGCTGGAGAGGGTGTGGGGAAAAAGGGACACTAACCCACTGTTGGTGGGAATGCAAACTTGTTAAGCCACTATGGAAGTCAGTTTGGAGATTCCTCAGAAACCTGAATATAACCCTACCATTCAACCCAGCCATCCCACTCCTTGGAATTTACCCAAAGGAATTTAAATTGGCAAACAAAAAAGCGGTCTGCAGCCTAATGTTTATTGCAGCTCAATTCACAATAGCTAAGACCTGGAACCAACCCAAATACCCATCAACAGTAGACTGGATAAAGAAATTATGGGACATGTACTCTATAGAATACTATACAGCAGGGACCTTTATACTTAAACATGAAAAATATTATTACTACCTGAGGAGCTGAAGCCCACAGACTTGAGAAGGTGTTAAAAAACAAAATCCTTAAATTCAACATGTAGGTATGGTGAGATTACTAACTGATACAATGAATCATCTTGGAAGCATTTTACTCAGCTTCACTGTGAACCCCATTTCCTACTTTTCCACACTGACTACAAAGCCATTCAGAAGGCATATTTTCTAAGGAGAACACATGTTTTGAAGAGCAATTGTACAGGCAACAGAACTAGAACTACTTCCAAACTTAGGGAATATTTTGGTACTAACATTGTTCACAGTTTCTCATTTTAGTCTGTCAATGTGCTATACCTTGAAATGATGTTCCTATTGTTTACATTGGTGAAAACAAGTGGCATCTCCATGATTATTGGTTTCATTTGTATTCCCACTCTAAGATTTCATTCCATCAAAATCAAAAGCCTTGAGTATTTTGGTTGTATCTTAGCATGTGATTTTTATTTATTTTTGAAAGATTTATTTATTTATTTGAAAGAGATAGAGAGAGAGAGAGAGAGAGAATTTTACATCAACTGGTTCACTCCCCAAATGGCCACAGTGACTGGGGCTGTGCCAGGCTGAAGTCAGAATCTAGGAAACCTTTGCATGTCTCCTGTGTGGGTGCAGAGGCACAAGTACGTCAGCCATCCTCTGCTACCTTCCCAGGCAGATTAGCAGGGGGCTAGATTGGAAGTGGAGAAGCCAGGACTTGAACTAAGGGAGAAATGGGATGTCAGCACCAGAGGTGGAGGCTTAACCTTCTAGATCACAGCACCAGGTGTATGTGATTTTTATAAACAATTACTGTTTCAGGGTCAGTCTTTATAAAATGCTTATATTATTTCCACATACCTTATGACCTTGCTAACAGAAGCACTCTCCAAACCTCATTATACAGTGTTCAATCCAGAAATGACTTAGTTACTAAATTGAATATTTCAGTGTATTTTTAGGCCATAGTTGTTCTAATTTTGTAAAATTTCTTGTTTCTCTTTTAATTTTAATTCCTTATTTCATTTAATTTTTCTAATGTTAAGAGATATAAAATAATCCTAGGCATTTCTATGGGCCAGTGTGATGACTTTTTCCTTTTAGATGTGTTGTAGCACCATGTTTATTTACTGAGAACTAATGCATTCATAAGCACTTTAATAATCTGTAAAATGAACTAGTACAACTTTATAGACAGGATATCATTTTATTTTTTATTTATTTAAAGAGGTACTACTTATGTAAATCTCAACTGTGGATGTTTCTTGCTTTATGAGAGAGATTCAAATTTCTTACACTGAAACTAGGTCATGATTGTTTAATATATTCAGTAGTATGCCTGTAAGCACCTTGCAGATACACATGGGAATAATATATTATGAAAATAAATAGCTTTCTAATGATTATAAGCTGCCCATGTGAAAAAATGCAATTCAATAATAGAAATTTACTGGAAAACTACAGCTGTCTCCATTGAAACAGCTCATACAGACTTTGAAGTATTCAGGTAGCAGTGAGCACTGCTCCTGAGATTCGTGGTTGGCAACCTCTTTTCTGAGTAAGTTCTTCACTTATGGACCTTTTTGACGTAAGCAACTTCAAGTTTACTCTGATGGAAACATACAAAGTATAGTAAAATATGATTCCAGAAACAAAAACAAATTTTTATTAAAAGTTTAAAAAATAAAAATGAAATCTATATGAATGAATGATAACTATGTATGCATGGATTATCCATGAGAACATCTATAAAGGTTATTACCTGAAATCTAAATGAGCACATTTTTCCTTTTGGACTACTTTTCCTGGCTTTATTTTCCCCTTCCTCTGATTAGTCAGTGTACATCTTATAGACTTCCAAGTGACTCTAATCAAGTGAGACTGGAGCTACTAGCACTTTTCTACATAGGATCCCAGGTTTTTAACTGTATATAAAGGTAGTTATGGGAAATGGTGTGCTCATGTCCGAATTTGAAATAACTTAATTGGTATAGTGCATGTAACTAAAATGGTAACATCTCTGACATTAGCACTATTGCTAAGCATTTTCTTTGAGTCTTATTGCTTTTCACTTTATTCTTACTAACTTCTAATGTTTTGAAAATTTACTGAAGGTTTATACAACATTTATTTAACAATAAATTGCAGGCCTGTGAGCAGAGCTGGTATTTCTTTTGCTTTGTTTTAAGTGGAACCAAATTTCACAAGAAAGTGCCAGCTGTCAGCTATGCATCTCCAGCACAGAGTAATCCAAATAGTAAACTGAATACCCCAAGTTTATAGGTTAACAGTGCAAAGTATCTAGGAGAGACTAGAGGATTAACATCTTTAACTTCCAATAGATAACATTTCTGATTTTGAAGTCCAAAATTTAACAACTGCAGATGCGAAGTTTTATATTCTTCTTAGTGATAATGTACAGCCTTAGAAAAGGCAAGTAAGTATCACTTTGAAAATGGAGTCATACAAAAACAACATAGGGTTTAAAAATATTTCTTAGCATAATATACAGGGCATTTCAAGAAGCTTTTGCAAGAATTCAATTAAAAATAAGATTTTGAAGCGAAATATATTTACATCCATGCATGGCTTTTCCATAATATGTATTTTCTATAAAATTTAAAAGACTTATCATATCATCCCAGATCCCGTCATGTAGGGTTGGTGCTGTTGCATTGCAGGTAAAGTTGCTGCCTGCAGTGCCAGCATCCTATGTGGATGCTGGTTCAGGTTCTGACTACTCTACTTGTGATCCAGCTCTCTGCTAAGGCCTAGGAAATTAGTGGGAGATTACCCAAATCCTTGGGTTGGGGCACCTGCATAGGATACCCAGAAGAAGCTCCTGGCTCCTGGCTTCATATCAGCCCAGCTCTGGTTGTTGCAGACATATGGGGAATGAACCAGCAGATGGAAAACCTCTCTCTTGTCTTTCTGTCTCTCTGTATCTGTCTCTGTCTCTCTGTCTCTGTCTCTCTCTTCCCATTTCTCTCCCTCTCTTTCTCTCTCTCTGCCTCTGCCTCTCTGCTTTGACTTTCAAATAGATAATCTTTAAAAAAGAAAATATAATATTCCCTTTTTCCAATATGTCAACATTCTATGTGTACAATAGTTACCTGATTTAATAATATTTTTGTTCAGCAATGCATTTCCATTCCCTTTAATAAGCAATGATTACTTCAATTTTTCCTGTGTCAGACACATCCAGGGGACAATGCAGGGCAACTGACTGGATTCTCTCTTTGACCTTTCAGTCATTTAGTCTTGCTCATTCCCATTAACAGTTCATGATATGTGCATCACACATTGCACTGCTACAAGAGTTGGTCTGCCAGGAACAGACACAGACATCTTCACATGATGTTCCTTCCAGTGTTTTTTATGGCAACAATCAATCAACAAATAAATAGGAAAAAGTTGGAGGTCAAAATTCAAATCTCCACCAGAAAAAAACAGATAGGTCATTGTTGGTGCACCCAAAGAGATTAGTCTCCAAACTGGATCCTAAAGTCCAGTGTTAAAAAGATAAGTGATCTCTTTTTTTTTTTCTTTTTCTTTTTCTTTTTCTTTTTCTTGGTTTTTTTTATTGACAGGCAGAGTGGACAGTGAGAGAGAGAGAGAGACAGAGAGAAAGGTCTTCCTTTTTTCCATTGGTTCACCCCTCAATGGCCACTATGGCCAGCGTGGTGTGGCCAGCACACTGTGCCCATCTGAAGCCAGGAGCCAGGTGCTTCTCCTGGTCTCCCATGGGGTGCAGGGCCCAAGGACTTGGGCCATCCTCCACTGCACTCCTGGGCCACAGCAGAGAGCTGGACTGGAAGAGGAGCAACTGAGACAGAATCCAGTGCCCCGACCGGGACTAGAACCTGGAGTGCCAGCGCCACAGGTGGAGGATTAGCCTATTGAGCTGCGGTGCCAGCTGATAAGTGATCTCTTTTTTTTTTAACTTTTATTTAATGAATATAAATTTCCAAAGTACGGCTGATAAGTGATCTCTTAAAACCATCACAAACAGAAAAATATCTCCATGCTTAAAATCCACCAACAGTCTCATTTTATGTTTCTTATTTATTTATTTGAAAACATAAAAATAGAGTTCAATTAAAATAAAAATTAAAATATATACATTATATATCCATTTATTATTCACAATAGATATTTTGAAAAGTCCGAGGTGAATGGAATTCAAAGGTAAGTTTATTTTGGTGCAAGATAATTTGAAATTCATGAATATGAGGGATTTTTTTTTGACAGGCAGAGTGGACAGTGAGAGAGACAGAGAGAAAGGTCTTCCTTTGCCGTTGGTTCACCCTCCAATGGCTGCCGCGCTGTGGCCGGCGCACCGAGCTTATCCGATGGCAGGAGCCAGGTGTTTTCTCCTGGTCTCCCCTGGGGTACAGGGCCCAAGCACTTGGGCCATCCTCCACTGCACTCCCAGGCCACAGCAGAGAGCTGGCCTGGAAGAGGGGCAACTGGGACAGAATCCGGAGCCCTGACCGGGACTAGAACCCGGTGTGCCAGCACCGCAAGGCGGAGGATTAGCCTAGTGAGCCGTGGCAACGGCCTAATATGAGGGATCTTTAAAAACTCATTGAAATGTGTATTACAAAAATCTGTATATGGATTCAAGTGTTTTTGAACTAAAATAATCTTTTTTCTTTTTTTCTTTTTTTTGACAGGCAGAGTTAGAGAGAGAGAGGGAGAGGGAGAGGGAGAGGGAGAGGGAGAGGGAGAGGGAGAGAGAAATGTCTTCCTTCCATTGGTTCACCCCCCAGTTGGCTGCTACAGCCGGTGCTGCACCGTTCTGAAGCCAGGAGCGAGGTGCTTCCTCCTGGTCTCCCATGCAGGTGCAGGGCCCAGGGACTTGGGCCATCTTCCACTGCACTCCCGGGCCACAGCAGAGAGCTGGACTGGAAGAGGAGTAACCGGGACAGAACTGGTGCCCCAACCGGGACTAGAACCCGGGGTGCTGGCACTGCAGGCTGAGGATTAGCCTGGTGAGCAGCAGTGCTGGCCAATACATTGTTATTAACTACAGTAACCATGTTTCATTTTTTTTTCTTCATCTTCCAGCTCAGTCCTCCTTTATCCTTTGATTATACACCTGCATTTTTCTTCCCTTCATTAAAATATCTAAATTTGTTGTTCACTTCTTCAGCTTAAATGATCTTTTCCCAGCTTCCTTATTGAAATTTACTCTCCATTTTTCTGTTTTAAGATCATGTATTATCCATTAGTGAGGACTTTCAACTATTCTGACCAAAGCACTGGGACATTATTTTATTTTTTATCCATAGCACTTCACAAACTTGAACTATTTTTACACAAAGATATAATTTTTGCCACCTTCTTCAAATGTGTTCTATGAGGAAAGAATTTTGCCATTCATGCCACTCCAGAATGTCATGAGAATTAATAGAAAAATAAGATATATGACTGTCATTTGCATCGACACAAATTGGCAATTAACAGGCAGCCCTGTAAAGAAAAAACACCTGACAATCAGAGCAGTTCTATTTGATATGAAAGGTTGATATGGAAGCTGACACTTCAGTGTTGTCAGTAGTTTCTGTGGAAATGTCTAACTTGGGCTGTCTGGGAAAATGTATCTGCTTCTCTAAAAGAAATTAAAATGTGATATATTTTAAGGGGCCACAGTCCTTTTGCAGACTTGGAAAGGGTAGTTGATGGGCTGTGATTAACTGGGTGCACAAGTGTAAGGAATGGGCCTCTAATGACTGAAGCACTAATCTACCAATCAGTACATATGGGTTTCAGACCTGGAGACACATGTAACCTGTGATGGCTGCAGGTACATGGAATTAGGGATACTGGGAGACAGACATGGCTTGCACACACAGGTGTTAGAAACACCTGAAGGAACACTGAGGATGCAGTAAATGAGTGCTCAGAGATAATTTATAGTCAAATGATTACATTAGAATAAAACACTCAAAATCATCATTACAGCTTCCTTAAGAATTATAAAGAAAAAAATCAAAAAGTATTGAAGAAAAGCAAGAAAAAAGAAAACAGCAGATTTCTATGAAGTGCTATAAAATGTATCACAAATAAACAAGGACACAATGAATTTTTTAAAGAAAAATATTAACAAAGTTAATAAACCATTAGGAAAACCGAATAAGGAACCAATGGGGAAAGTAACACAAATAACCAGTTTAGGAATTAAAACAGAATCATTCCTTTGTAGGTTATAATTCTGACCAAGGCACTAGGAGAAAGGTATGAAATTCTTAGAAGTAACATTTCACTATAGGAATCAAAATCTTCCTTATATTGAAAATCAAATTTGCAAAAAAACAAATATAACATAAAGTAGGAAAACTATATAAATCACGTAAGTTAAATCATATTTTGAAAATTCCAAACAACCAATCAAGAAAAAAGTCACAGAATCAAAATTTCAGATCCAGAATTACAGAATACTCCAAAATTTTAGAGAAGAAAAAACAAATCTACACTTCACCCAAAGTGCAAATAAGTAGAGCTTTTTTCTTGGTTTCTTTTGGAACACGTGCATTGCAGTGAGGATGATGCAAGCAGACCAGGACTTGAAATAAGCATTAAGTTTTATTAAAAGCATCCCTTTCATAAACATAGCTACAGATATCTGCAACAACGTACTAATATAATAAATGAAATAACATAAAAATATATCAATAGCAAGCAGGACTTAATAAAACACACAAGAGTGGTAAAGATTCTCAGACAAGTCATCCAAGTAGGTAAAAAACACAAGAAGAAAATCACATGGTCATTTAGATTACATGTTGGAAGGCTTTAATAAAGTTCAGCATGTAGTAAAAAAGAAAACTGCCTGCAGAACAACAAAAAAGCCAGTGACTTCGTTACTCCGATCAAGATCGAAATGAACCTACAGCCAACAACACAAGTAATACAGCATCATTGAAGCTTTTTCTCCCTGGGAGTAAACTTAGACCACGATTCCTGCACTCTCTCGAGTTTTCTACTTCAAGGGCAGTAAGTGAAATAAAACAGCAAAAAGAAATTATATGGTGTAAAGATCAATTTATAAGTTGTAAAATGTGAATATATTGGATGAGGTTTATATACAGAGATAATCCAGGAACAACTAAAAACAAATACAATTGATAAATGAGATTACTGGAAAGATTATGTGTGTGTGTGGGGGGGGGGGCAACTCGGACTAGACTGTTACTGGAATTAAGACTTATTCTATGCATCTGCTCTCCCACAATATGGCGCTGGGAGAGGAGGAAACAGCTTCTACACAGCTGCCTCCAGTTCAACCAATAAGCAGCAGGACCTGCTCCTGATTGGAAGAGAGCAGCGTACTCGGCATGTGGGTAGCAGAGTTGGGATTGGCGGAAGAGGACTATAAAGGAGGAGAGAGACAACATGCACCAGGAACATCTATGAGGAACACCTGAGCAGCCCCCGAGAGAGCTGGCCGGTGGTGTGCCGCTCCCCCGCGGAAGTGGGGAAAGTGGCAGGGGGAACCGCCCTTCCACGGAGGTGGAAGGGTCGGTAGCCAACCCGGGAAGAACCAGCAGCAAACCCGGGAAGGGCCAGGCAGACGAAAGAACAGCGCAGGGTCCTGTGTTGTTCCTCCACGAAGAGGGGGAGTGACATAATGGTGCCGTGACTTGGATAGGAAACCCAGGAGGGAAGAAACGGGAAGAAGTGGGAAAATACCGGAGAGAGAGACTAGCAAAGAGCCTAGGGAAAGCCGGACGGAAAAGGTGCCGGAAGAAGCTATCGAAAGCCTAGGCATAGACTGGGATACGGACTGTGGGAAAGAAGTTAGGATTGGACGTTAGGATTGAAAGCGAAAGTGAAAACTGGAAGAAACTTAGACTCGGATACGGACTATGGTGGGGAAGCTAGGAGATTGAAAGCAAAAGTGAAACCTAGAAGAAACAGACTTGGATACGGACTGTGGGGAAGCCAGAAGAAATGAGAGGGGAATATTGTTGGAAGAAAAGTTAGGAAACATACCGGGTAGAGAAAAATGTTAGGGAGGATGAAGCCACGGGGGCAGGCTGAGGCAGAGACGTAAGCTAGCTTGGGATTCGTCAAGTCAGCTCGGGGAGCAAAAGGTGAAAAAGCTAAAACCAGAGGCGAGACGTGTAAGCTAGGTTGGAATCCATCAGATTAGCCCAGGGAGCAAAAGACGGGAAGCCAAACCGAAAGGCGCAGACGTAAGCTAGGTTGAATTCGCCAGGTTAGCCCAGGGAACTTAGACTGAATACCGGTGGCAGAAACGTGAGCTAGGCTGTGTGACTCGCGGAAGCCGCTGCGCGCAGAGAGAGCATGCGGGGCACGAACGGGGAGAGCGCACGGGGCGCGAGTAGAGAGAACGCGGGGCTGGCGCGAAGGCCGTGGTGTGGGCGCAAAGGGCGCGGAGACCACGGAGCGCGCAAAGCCGGGAAGTGGCTCAGAGCCAGGAAGCCGGGCCAGGCGAGGCACCGAGAAGCAGCCTCGGGGCGGGCGCCGGGAAGCCACGGGGATAAGAGAAACAGAAGTTTAGAAGTAAAATGAGAGAAATAGGAATGCTGGCAGATAGAAGTAAAATAGGAGAAATAGGAATGCCCGGAGATAGAGAAATAGAGAAAAATAAGGCCTCCCCACGATACCGCAATGAGAGAGCTTGGATTCGGTCTGCCTGATTAGTAAGACGATAAGCACCTGTGGGCGGCTGCAGGTCACCGAAGACAGGCACGTTATCAACACCAATAAGTCTCCCCAGAAGACGGCAATGAGAGGGCTTGGATTCGGTTTGCCTGATTGGTAGGGCTTGTAAGCACCTGCAGGCAGTTCTAGCAGAGCAGAGCATGCGCTGCAGGGCACTGAACACAGGCACGCATCAGCGCCTAAAAACCTCCTCACAACATGGCGAAGAGAGGACCCGGATTCGGTTTGCCTGATTGGTAGGGCTTGTAAGCACCTGTGGGCAACTCTAGCAAGCAGAGCAGAGTGTGTGCCACGGGGCACCGAAGACAGGCACGTATCAACGCCAAAAAATAAAAAGAAAGGGGGATCTGTGGGGAGCAACTCGGACTAGACTGTTACTGGAATTAAGACTTATTCTATGCATCTGCTCTCCCACAATATGGCGCTGGGAGAGGAGGAAACAGCTTCTACACAGCTGCCTCCAGTTCAACCAATAAGCAGCAGGACCTGCTCCTGATTGGAGGAGAGCAGCATACTCGGCGTGTGGGTAGCAGTGTTGGGATTGGCGGAAGAGGACTATAAAGGAGGAGAGAGACAACATGCACCAGGAACATCTATGAGGAACACCTGAGCAGCCCCCGAGAGAGCTGGCCGGTGGTGTGCCGCTCCCCCGCGGAAGTGGGGAAAGTGGTAGGGGGAACCGCCCTTCCACGGAAGTGGAAGGGTCGGTAGCCAACCCAGGAAGAACCAGCAGCAAACCCGGGAAGGGCCGAGCAGACGAAAGAACAGCGCAGGGTCCTGTGTCGTTCCTCCACGAAGAGGGGGAGCGACATGTGTGTGTTTCTACTAAGTACCAGGAAGAAGCAAATAGAAAATAATATTAAAGGACAACAGGCAAACTAGAAATAAATGTGCAAGTAAAATTGGAAAAAAGGATTAAATTACGTTATATACGTAAACATTCTTTAAATCAATATTAAAAAATAACATAGAAGATTCATTAGACAAAAAGTGTCACATATATGATAAAAAAGCAAAGGCTCTTGAGTCAATAAACAGCCATTAAATTGTAGCTGACCTGAATTACGTTCAACCCCCAAGCAGAAGCCACTCAGGATGATGCAGGAGGGACCCAGTGGCTGGCAGGACCAGAGAAGAGAAGAGAGAATTCCCCCGCGCCCACTGCAGGGAGGTGGAGCCCAGGAGGTCCTAGTGTCAGAAATGAATCCAAACTCCCTCTTGTTTTCCCATCCAGAAAGACCTGAAGTTATAGGTCAGTGCTATGGAGGATGTTGATTGGCTGCGTCTTTTATGACGTGATGCTGCCCCTGGTATGCAAGCTGTGCAATCAAATCACATGGAATGTTGACGCCATAGTAGTCCTCTCGTTCCACTGAGGAGAGAAGCCCCAGGAGGGGGCTCCAGCACTCGGAACACTGTGGGTAGCCGGCGTTCACTGCTCTGTCTGTTCTCTGCCCCTCTTCCATCACAGGACACCACCCCCTCGGACCCAGGACATGGTGAGTGTGTGGGGCCAGGTCTGAGGAGTGGGGAAGGGGAGCAGGTGGATGTTGCTAGAAAAGGCTGGTGGGATGCGGGCTTCCCAGAGGTCGGCTCTGGGGTCTGTGGGCCCTCTGTTGCTTGCACGACTCTTCCCTCTGTGTGGAGCCAGTGTGGGGACTGGACTGCAGGATGGGGGCTGGACTGGCACCCAGGACTCCAGGCGTCCTGTCCTGTTCCTGCTCACAGCACGACCCTTCCCTCAGTGTGGGGCCAGTGTAGGGGTGGTCTGCAGGATGGGGGCTGGACAGGCACCAGGGACTCCAGGCATCCTGTCCCATTCCTGCTCACAGCTCTACCCTGCCCTCAGTGTGGGGCCAGGATGGGGGCTGGACTGGCACCCGGGGACTCCAGGCTTCCTGTCCCGCTCCTGCTCACAGCACGACCCTTCCCTCAGTGTGGAGCCAGCATGGGGGCTGGACTGCAGTATGGGGACTGGACTGGCACCCGCGATTCCATGCATCCTGTCCCGTTTCTGCTCAGAGCCATCACAAAGGCACAGACCAGGTAAGCTACCAAAGCAGCTTTATTTCAGTCAGGGTTTTAGTCTAGGATTTAGGGGGTCACGAGGACGTTGTATTTTGCTACCTCGATGTCATCTTAGCATTTATATGTTTGCCAGACAGACTGCGATGTGTCTCTGTACTTTAAAGTTGGAAATTTTAGGTAGCCACATTTACGAGTGTTTTAAAACTGTTTCTGTTCCACCATGTCTTTCCAACCACAAAGATATCAATCTAGATTCCTAAGTTAATTTTAATTTTGATGTAGGGTGATTTTTTCAAGGTTATTGGAGTATAATTGACAAATAAAATTTGTATGTATTCGAGGCCTGCAACCTGATATTTTGATTTGTGAGGGGACTTTTTTAAAAGTTTATGGAAAATTCCCTTTATCTTTTAATCTAGTTTTTCCACAAATCTTTTGGAGTTCCCTTGTGCATGTGCATTATGAAATGACTAGGACAATCAACCTAACAAGTCCTTCACCTTACACAGTTTTTAAAAGAATAATTAATATCTTTACAAGTGTGAGTACCTAGTAGTGTATTCATTTTGCTTCTGTGCTGTGTATTATGTCTCAAGGAGTTAATTTATCTCCTAGTGATAAATGGGTGTCATTCAACTAATATCTTACCACTTCCTTCACTCTCAGCCCCTGGAAACCACATTACTATGATCTGTTCTTTTTTTTTTTTTTTTTTTTTTTTGACAGGCAGAGTGGACAGTGAGAGAGAGAGACAGAGAGAGAAAGGTCTTCCTTTGCCGTTGGTTCACCCTCCAATGGCCGCCGCTGCAGCCGGCGCACCGCGCTGATCCTGGCAGGAGCCAGGAGCCAGGTGCTTTTCCTGGTCTCCCATGGGGTGCAGGGCCCAAGCACCTGGGCCATCCTCCACTGCACTCCCTGGCCATAGCAGAGAGCTGGCCTGGAAGAGGGGCAACCAGGACAGAATCCGGCGCCCCAACCGGGACTAGAACCCGGTGTGCCGGTGCCGCAAGGTGGAGGATTAGCCTATTGAGCCACGGCGCCGGCCTTATGATCTGTTCTTAAATTTGATTTTATTAGGTTCCACAAAAAAGGGAAATTGTGTGATATTTATCTTTCTGTGTCATACTTCAATCAACTTAATGTCCACATTCATACTTTTGAATCCAGGTTATGACAAAATGTCAGGATTTCTTTTTTAAGGTTGAATGTGATTCGTGTGTGTGAGTGTGTGGCATTTTCTCTATTCATTTTGATAGACAATGTATTTATATATCTAGTTCTTGTGAATAGTGCTCACATGAACATGGATGTGCAGATGTGTCTTTGAGATATTAATTTTATTTGTTTAGATACGCATCCAATTATGGGACTGCTTTATTATTTATTAGTTCCATTTTTAATTTTGTTTGAGGCAACTCTGTAGTGCATTTCATAGTAAGTATATCAGGTTACATTCCCAAAAAGAATTTATCTGTTCCCTTTCTCCAATTCTGGTTCAGTACTTATAGTTTCTACTTTTTGATAATAGCCATTTTTACATATGTGAGATCATAACCATTGTGCTCTTGATTGGCAGTGCTAGGAGCCCCTTTTCAAATACCTATTGGCTGCTTGTGAAAAGACTGATCAGATCCTTTGTCCATTTTTTATTACAGTATTTCCCTTTGAGTTGTGTAAGTTCTTTGTATTATTCCTTTAATCATACTATGGTTTACCAATATTTTCTCCTATTCCTTGCTTTCACTTTTCAGTTTTCCCTTTAGTACACATATTTTTTTTTTACATTTTTTCAGTCCTACTTCTTTATTTTTGCTTTTGTCACCTGTGCTTTTGATGTTATTCCTAAATCATTGTTGAGGTCTGTCACAACCATAGTTGTTGTAGGCATTTGTGAAGTGAACCAGTGGGTGAGAGTGTTCTCTCTCCCTCTCTGTTTCTCTATGTGTCTCTTTTTCCTTAAAACTAATTAATTACATAATTTTTAAAAACTACTTGGAGGGCTCCTCTCTTTTTGGAGGTTAGATGATAGATGAGTTGGATGGTAGGGGTGAGTTCCTAGTGTTACATAGCATGGTTGTGTGACTATAGACCATATAATCTATTCTATATTTTATAAGCAAAGAGGAAAGATGCTCAAAGGCTGTGATAATGAAGTGTAATTTCAGAGAAGGGAAAATGTTGTTTACCATGCTTTGTTCAGTACACATTGCATGCATCAATTAAAATCTCACACTGTGGCCAATAGGTATATATAATTATTGTCAATAAAAATAAACTCAAAACATCATCTTCCTTGGTGTATAAGGTTAAGGGGTGTTAAATTAGTATTGCAACTAATAATATGATCTTTGGAAGGAGTTAAGACAAACATAATCTGGAAATAAGTATATTGACATTTTGTCATTCTAAGTGGAGTGATTAGGAGGCAATACTTTATCTTAAATTGATGATTAATACATCTTTTAAATTGTTTCATGTAACAAAAATGAAGTATTTCTTTAAGTATGTATTCAATTAATTTTAATTAGGGCAGTATCAAACAAGAAATATGGAATTAAATCACTTGTTGAAGTATGAAACAAGACCAAAAATCCGCTCAACATGAATTAAAGATCTAAATCTATGCCATGACACCATCAAATTAATCGAGAGCATAGGGGAAACTCTTCAAGATATTTGGGCTATTTAGATCCTTTCACATTCCATATGAATTTTATGTATAGTTTTTAAATTTTTTTCTAAAAATAACTATTAGGATACTATAAAGAATGATTTGAATCTAAGGATCACTAGGATCATATTGATTTCTTATATAATATATTTTATAATCCATGAACACAAGATATATTACATTTATTTGTGTGACATAGTTTTCAACATTTAGATATTTTATTTCCTTGGTTAAGTTTATTCCTAAGTATTTTATTCCCTTTTTTTGAAATTGAATTGTTATCTTTATTTCCTTTTGATTTATTTACTTATTTTTACATTTTATTTATATAAGGGGAATAAATTTTATGCATTTCATATATTCAGATTTTGGAGCATAGTGATACTTCCTACCCTAACCTCTCTCCTGCCCAGGCTCATAGCTTCCTCCCTCCTTCATTATTAGTTTAATTTTTACAAGGACATACTTTCAGTTTATGTTATAATCACTAGCTTAACCCTCCACAAAGTAAAGGATTCAACAAATAATAGAAGGAAACTTACTGTTCCTGAAGAGTATAGAAAGAGCTATAAACAATAATCTGAAATGTCAATTTCACTCCTATACATAACATTTTTGGACTCTGTATATTAGTAACCACATATCATGGATGTCAGGATGTTTGTATTTTTTTTTTTATTTTTTGACAGGCAGAGTGGACAGTGAGAGAGAGAGACAGAGAGAAAGGTCTTCCTTTGCCATTGGTTCACCCTCCAATGGCCGCCGCGGCCAGTGCACTGCGGCCGGTGCACCGCGCTGATCCGATGGCAGGAGCCAGGAGCCAGGTGCTTTTCCTGGTCTCCCATGGGGTGCAGGGCCCAAGCACTTGGGCCATCCTCCACTGCTCTCCCTGGCCACAGCAGAGGGCTGGCCTCTTGCTCTCTGTGCCTCTATGTGCCTCCCTGTACTCTGTCTTTCAAATAAATAAATTAATATTTTAGAATGAGTTTCCTATTCAATTAATTAAATATTTTTACTCTGTATAATGTAAGTTTTTAATAATGCATTCTAGACTGTTGCTAGAACATTGCTGTTCAAGCCACCTGTAGGAAAGGACCAGTATTTTCCCTAATGCATTGTGGATTGATATTTCGTAACATTTAATACTAAGTAAAATGTAAATTAGTTACTAGAAAAATGAAATTCTGAAAGGACAGGAAATATATAATCCTGCTATTTCATTTTAAATCAGATGCTCCTAAAAATTTAACCATTCTTTCTAATGATAATTACCATATTTTATTTTAAAATATCTGCAAACTTTATGTTTTGTGCTGTCTTTGAATATATAACAATTACCCATACAGATTTAATGTCATTTTTATGGGCTACTTTTCAGCAACTTCTCTTATCTCCTGGCATTTGTATTGTTTCTAACAAAGTACTCATTTCTTCTCATAGTAATGACAGCAAATTGCTTTTCATTTCATAATATTTGCAGCACATTTGAACTTTTTGTTCTTTGAATTTCTACTTACCACCTGTACATACCTTTAATATCCTAGTTTAAGTCAGTATTTGCCTGGCGGAATGGAGGCCAGAAGTTCTGTAAGCTGTCCTGGAAACTTTCATGTACACAGTTTCTCAGAGAGACTTAGGATGGGGTAATCATTCACCACTTCCAAGTAATATATTTTGTACATTTTATGGATGTTTATGGGGCTTAAATTTTCCTTTAGTTGTGAAAGATAAAGAAGTTGAAGACTTTTCTGGTAAGTGCTATTATCTTTGATTTTGTTTTCTTGAGTCTTTATTTTCCTTTTTTAATGTGTTGTAATAGTCTGTTATCAGCAATTTTCCATATGTCTTTTATCAATCTATTATTTCTCCCACTGGATTACTCATTCCTCCTCTCTTAATCACAGCTTATTTTATTGAAGAAAACATCCAATATTTTTATGCTTCATATTTCCTATTACCGTTACCTGTGTGTGTTTATAATATCCTTTTTTTTTTTTTGAGAGGTAGAGTGGATAGTGAGAGAGAGACAGAAAGAAAGGTCTTCCTTTTCCATTGGTTCACCCCCCAGTGGCTGCTGTGGCCAGCGTGCTGCAGCTGGTGCACAGCGCTGATCTGAAGCCAGGATTCAGGTGCTTCTCCTGGTCTCCCATGAGGGTGCAGGGCCCAAGCACTTGGGCCATCCTCCACTGCACTCTGGGACCACAGCAGAGAGCTGGACTGGAATAGGAGCAACTGGGACAGAATCCAGTGCCCCGACCGAGACTAGAACCCAGGGTGCCGGTGCCACAGGCAGAGAATTAGCCTGTTGAGCTGTGGCACCAGCCTATAATATCCTAATCTAAGTTTATCCTTCCATTGTGAACTTGTCAATAAATTAAATTTTGATTATGAGGTCATGAATTCCAACAAAATTATTTAAGTTGTATTGAGAACCATCATTTACAAATATTTTGAAAGATCTTGGCATTATGATAATTCACATCATCCGTGTCATGAATTTTAAAGCCATCTTTTATTCTTTTCCTTTTTAAATTTTTTTTTCTTATTTGAAAGAGTTGCAGAGAGGAGAGTCAGAGATCTGCCATCTGCTGGCTTACTCTACAGATTGCTGCAATGGCTGTGTGGTCCAGGCTGCAACCCGGAGTTTCTTCCCATCTTCCACATGAGTGGCAGTGGCCCAATCACTTGTCTATCTTCCACTGCTTTTCTCATGCCATTAACAGGGAGCTGGATGAGAAGTGAAGCACCAAGGATAGTAACGAGCACCAATCTGGAATGCTTGCTTCACAGATGGAAACTTTATCTGCTGTACCATAATGTTGGGTCACATGCAACATATTTCTAACTTATTTGAATTTTATGGGACTCTATATTTACTATCAGTGTATAATAGTTGCATTATAATAGGTGCAGACACTGGCTTCTTTGAATTTTTACTGCTAACTTACTTGAGCTTTGATTTCCATTTTTTATTTTTTTCATCCATTTTCCTTTTTAGGGTAATTGTAGTCATATAGTTCCCAGCCAAAATACCTATATCTACTTGTTGTTGTACTATTGTTTCTCTAAAACTATTTTTCTTATAATATATTTGATTTCATAGCATCTCTATCTTTACTTAATTTTTTATCTTGGTCCTTGTAACTATCACCTATATATATATTTAGTAATCTATGCTCAGCAAATCCTACCACTGTGAACCTTAAGCCATCTTTCTTGGTGTTTTCATTATGAGGTTATCAACTACCACAAAATTGTGTAAGTTGTTCTGGGAACCTTCATGTACAGAATTTTTCAGAGCCATTTTAGGATCTTTGATCTTTACCCACTTCAAGGTATCAGATTTTATGGTAAGTGTGATTGTTTATGGGACCATAGCATTACCGTTGATTTTTTTTGGAAATATCAGTAGGTTAGCCCTAAATACTGATATTTTACTGGTGTTTTTATTCTGGCAGGTGGTGTTTTCGTTGATTAACATTTCCTGAAGCACTCATTTATTTTTCTTTCTACCTAATTATAATATTATATTGCTAAAATATTTTATTTATTTGAAAGGCAGAGTTACAGGGTGAGAGGGAGACAGGGAGTGAAAGTAAGAGTGTGTGTGTGTGTGTGTGTGTGAGAGAGAGAGAGAGAGAGAGAGGAAAGAGAAAGATCTTAAGATCTTCCATTCTTGTTCACTCCTCAAATTCTGACAATGGCCATGGCCAAGCCAGATTGAACCCACAGCCTAGTAGACTTCCATGTCTCCCACATGGGTACAGGGGCCAAAGAATTGGTCCATCATCTAGTGTTTTCCCAATAGGGAGATCTAGATCAGAAGAGGAGCAGCCAGGACTTGAACAGGTACCCATTTGGGATGCCAGCCCTGAAGACAGTGACTTTACCCACTATATCACAATACCAGCCCCAATAGTCTAGTTTTCAACAGTTTTTTTATCTTCTTTGCATTCTATCATTGCTACTAAAAGTATTCATTTTTTCATTGCAATCATAATATATTTTATTTCATAACAGCCTGTTTATTTGCTTTTGCATTTGAGTTCATAACTTATGCCTATATATCTCTTTAACTTGATATTGTAAGCCAGTTCTAGCACTGTGAATGTGTGGTCATCATGGTTGGGCTTTTCTTTATGAGATCATCAACTCCATCCAAAGACTACAGTTTTTGCTGGCAATCGTCATGGACACACATTTTCAGAGACATCGTAGATTCATCTAATAATTCTGATAAAAGCCAAGACACTGTGGCAAAAATATTCTACATCAAGGATTTCAGTGAATGAGACCCCAGTGGAAAGAAAGGGTGATAAAAGAAAGATGTGCTTTTCTCTGAAGTGAAGGGAGAACTTCCATTTTGCTTATGGCCTTGTCTAAATATTGACAGTTTGTGGTCAAAAAAGGCTTCCATAGCCTTGACAGCTCATGGCAAGAGCCTTGAGTGATCACTGAGGTCATAAATAAGAGTGGTAATTGTTAAATTAACAACAGAAGTCACAGTGTATTTACTCCCCATGTATGACCTCTGTCCTTAATGAGTTGTACTATGAGAACTGCAAAACTTGTTCTCAGTTGTTGTTTTTTTTTTTTTTACATTGCATGTAGGTATGTGTGTAAACTGTTGAGAGCTTTACTTAGTATAAAGTTAGTCTTCTGTATATAAAGTTAATTAAAATGAAGCTTGAAAAAGAATGGGATGTGAGAGGAAGTAGGAGGTAGGATGGGAGTGGGGCAGGGAAGGTAGGTATGGGGGGAAGAACCAATATATTCCTAAAGCTGTACCTATGAAAGTTATGAAAGTTGTATTCATTAAATAAAAACTTTAAAAAAATAAAAGACACACACACACAAATAAACCAATCTCTATGATGTCAAGTCAAAAAAGCCAATGTGATGCCATAAATCCAATGTTGTTATATCATAATCTTTGAGATATCCTAATCCACCTTTGTGATACTATAATCAGTAGTGATGCTATAGAACAATTATGATGTTATAAATCAGTATTGGGGTGGCATAAAGTATTGTACTACAGTAAAACAAAATAATAATAACAGAAACTAACCATTGTGGTATTACAAAACTACCATTGTAACATTATAATCAATTGCAATGCATAAACAACCCTAATTATGTCATAATGACCAATGTGATTTTATAAAATTACCATTTTGGTGTCATAATCAATTGTGAAGTCATTGAAATAATTGGGACATCATAACCTTACCATTATGACATTATAATTAATTGTGATCTCATAAAGTAACCATTATAATGTCATATTTAATTGTAAAATCATGAAAACCATTGTGATGTCATAAACTTATAATATGATGTCTTATTCATTTACTATGTCATAAACCAGCATTTTGATGGCAGTATCAATTGTGATGGCACAAAACACAATATTGATGTTATAATAAAATCAGATATTATGAAAACTATTTTGATATCATATACTAATATGCTTCCATGAATGTGTAATTGTGATATCATAGATCAAGCATTGTGTAGTCATGATGAAATAGTGAAACCATGAATATCATTGTGATGTCATGAAACTGCCATTGTGAGGTAACAATCAATTGAGATGTCATAAATGAACACTGTGTGGACATGACTTTTCACTGTGAGGTCATCATAAAGTCATGAAACAATATTTTGATATCATAAGCCACAATTGAAATGTCATAAAACTGCCAATATGATGGTATAATCAACTGTGATGTAATTAAAACAATTTTAAAGTCAATACCTATTATGATATGAAAAACCATGATGTAAATGATATAAAGCTATAATTGTAATGTCATAATCAATTATGATATCATAAAAATCCTTGTAATTTTCTAATCAGCTAGGATATAATACACCTACCATTGTGATGTCCTAATCAATTGACTCATAAATACCATTGTGATGTTATACATATACCAGTATGAAGTTATAACCAGTTTGTGATGTCATAAACTATAATTGTGATAACATGAGCAACCTTTGCTGTTTAAACTATAGTGATGTCCTATCAATTATGATGTCATAAAGCATCATTTTCATGATAAACCCAATTATAATGTCATAAAATCTATTGTGATTCCATAAACCAGTATTGTGATGGCATAACATACAATTGTTATTGCAATAAAGCTACCAATGTTATGTCATAATCAAGTGTGATGTCACAAAAATCAACTGGGATATGATAAATAATCATGGTGATTTCATAATCCATTTGATATTACGATCAATATTGCAGTCTTAAAAGCCACCATGATGTTATGAACCTATCATTGTAACATTATAAGCAATTCTAAAGTCAATAAATCATTGTGATGCTATAAAGATACCATTTTGATGTCACAGTCAATTGTGAATTAATAAAAACCATGGTGATGTCACAAACTTACCTTTAGTAAGTCATAATCAATTGTGAAGTGTTAAACTGTTGTATGATAATCAATTGTGATATAATGAAAGCCATTATTTTGCCATCAATATTATGATGCAATAAAATAATAATTTTCATGTCACAAACCAACCACTGTGATGTCACAATCAATTGTAAAGTATAAATACCACTGTGACATTTTAAACCTAGCATTGTGATGTCACATTATGATTTCATAGACCATGATTGTGATGTCATAATCAATTATGATGTCATGAAAACCACTGTGATGACATATACTAATATTTTTTTAACTTTTATTTAATGAATATAAATTTCCAAAGTACGATTTATGAATTACAATGGCTTCCCCCACATACCGTCCCTCCCACCCACTACCCTCCCCTTTCCCACTCCCTCTCCCCTTCCATTCACATCAAGATTCATTTTCGATTATCTTAATATACTGAAGATCAGCTTAGTATACATTAAGTAAGGATTTCAACAGTTTGCTCCCACACAGAAACATAAAGTGAAAAATAATAGATGATTTTTTTAAATGATGATGAAATCAGATCAGACCTATTGTCCTGTTTAATCCCAGTGAGAGTCAAGTTGGGAGTTGATAATTTCTTTTTTTTTTTACAGAGGATCAGTTTAGTATGCATTAAGTAAAGATTTCAACAGTTTGCACCCCCATAGAAACACAAAGTGAAATATATTGTTTGAGTACTCGTTATAGCATTAAATCTCAATACACAGCACATTAAGGACAGAGATCCTACATGAGGAGTAAGTGCACAGTGACTCCTGTTGTTGACTTTACCAATTGACACTGCTGTCTATGGTATCAGTAGTCTCCCTATGCTCCGGTCATGAGTTTCCAAGGCTATGGAAGCCCTCTGAGTTCTCCGATTCTTATCTTGTTTAGACAAGCTCATAGTCAAAGTGGAGGTTCTCTCCTCCCTTCAGAGAAAGGCACCTCCTTCTTTGAAGACCTGTTCTTTCCACTGGGATCTCACTCACAGAGATCTTTTGCCAGAGTGTCTTGGCTTTCCATGCCTGAAATACTCTCATGGGTTTTTCAGCCAGATCCGAATGCCTTTAGGGCTGATTCTGAGGCCAGAGTGCTATTTAGGACATCTGCCATTCTATGAGTCTGCTGAGTATCTCACTTCCCATGTTGGATCACTCTCCCCTTTATTTATTCCATCGGTTAGTGTTAGCAGGTATTAGACTTGTTTATGTGCTCCCTTTGACTCTTAGTCCTTTCATTATGATCAATTGTGAACTGAAATTGATCACTTGGAATAGTGACATGGCATTGGTACATGCCACCTTGATGGGATTGAATTGGAATCCCCTGCTATGTTTCTAACTCTACCATTTGGGGCAAGTCAGCTTGAGCATGTCCCAAATTATACATCTCTTCCCTCTCTTATTCCCACTATTATGTTTAACAGGGATCACATTTCAGTTAATTTTTAACACTTAAGAATAACTGTGTATTAATTACAGAATTAAACCAGTCATATTAAGTAGAACAGACAAAAAAACTACTAAGAGGGATAATGTATTAAGTTGTTCATTAACAGTCAGGGCTATGCTGATGAAGTCACTGTTTCCCATAGTGTCCGTTTCAGTTCAGAAGGTTTCCTTTTTGGTGTTCAGTCAGTTGTCACCGATCAGGGAGAACATATGGTATTTGTCCCTTAGGGACTGGATTATTTCACTCAGCATTATGTGTTCCAGATTCCTTCATTTTGTTGCAAATGACTGGATTTCATTGTTTCTTACTGCAGTATAGTATTCTAAAGAGTACATATCCCACAATTTCTTTATCCAGTCTACCGTTGATGGGCATTTAGGTTGGTTCCAGGTCTTAGCTATTGTGAATTGAGCTGCAATAAACATTAGGGTGCAGACGGCTTTTTTGTTTGCCAATTTAAATTCCTTTGGGTAAATTCCAAGGAGTGGGATGGCTGGGTTGAACGGTAGGGTTATCTTCAGGTTTCTGAGGAATCTCCAGACTGACTTCCATAGTGGCTTGACCAGTTGGCATTCCCACCAACAGTGGGTTAGTGTCCCTTTTTCCCCACACCCTCGCCAGCATCTGTTGTTGGTAGATTTCTGAATGTGAGCCATTCTAACCGGGGTGAAGTGAAACCTCATTGTGGTTTTGATTTGCATTTCCCTGATTACTAATGACCTTGAACATTTTTTCATGTGCCTGTTGGCCATTGGGATTTCCTCTTTTGAAAAATGTCTATTGAGGTCCTTGGCCCATCTCTTAAGTGGGTTGTTGGTTTTGTTTTTGTGGAGTTTCTTGCTCTCTTTGTAGATTCTGGTTATTAACCCTTTATCTGTTGCATAGTTTGCAAATATTTTTTCCCATTCTGTCGGTTGTCTCTTCACTCTCCTGACTGTTTCTTTTGCAGTACAGAAACTTCTCAAATTGATACAATCCCAATAGTTAATTTTGGCTTTGACTGCCTGTGCCTCCTGGGTCTTTTCCAGAAACTCTTTGCCTGTGCCAGTATCTTGAAGGGTTTCTCCAATGTTCTCTAGTAACTTGATGGTGTCAGGTCGTAGATTTAGGTCTTTAATCCATGTTGAGTGGATTTTTGTGTAAGGCGTAAGGTAGGGGTCTTGCTTCATGCTTCTGCACGTGGAAATCCAATTTGCCCAGCACCATTTATTGAATAGACTGTCCTTGCTCAAGGAATTAGTTTTAGATCCTTGATCAAATATACGTTGGCTGTAGATGTTTGGGTTGATTTCTGGTGTTTCAATTCTGTTCCATTGGTCTATCCATCTGTTTCTGTACCAGTACCATGCTGTTTTGATTACAACTGCCCTGTAGTATGTCCTGAAATCTGGTCTTGTGATGCCTCCGGCTTTGTTTTTGTTGTACAAGATTGCTTTAGCTATTCGAGGTCTCTTGTGCCTCCATATAAATTTCAGCACCAATTTTTCCAGATCTGAGAAGAAGGTCATCGGTATCTTGATTGGTATTGCATTGAATCTATAAATTGCTTTTGGGAGAATGGACATTTTGATGATATTGATTCTTCCAATCCATGAGCATGGAAGATTTTTCCATTTCTTGGTATCCTCTTCTATTTCTTTCTTTAAGGTTTTGTAATTTTCATCGTAGAGATCTTTAACGTCCTTGGTTAAGTTTATTCCAAGGTATTTGATTGTTTTTGTAGCTATTGTGAAAGGGATTGATCTTAGAAGTTCTTCTTCAGCCATGGCATTGTCTGTGTATACAAAAGCTGTTGATTTTTGTGCATTGATTTTATACCCTGCTACTTTGCCAAAATCTTCTATGAGTTCCAATAATCTCTTAGTAGAGTTCTTTGGGTCCCCTAAATAAAGAATCATGTCATCTGCAAAGAGGGATAGTTTGAGTTCTTCCTTCCCAATTTGTATCCCTTTAATTTCTTTTTCTTGCCTAATAGCTCTGACTAGAACCTCCAGAACTATATTGAATAGCAGTGGTGAGAGTGGACATCCCTGTCTGGTACCAGATCTCAGTGGAAATGCTTCCAACTTTTCCCCATTCAATAGGATGTTGGCTGTGGGTTTTTCATAGATTGCTTTGATTGTATTGAGGAATGTGCCTTCCAAACCCAGTTTGCTTAGAGTTTTCATCATGAACGGGTGTTGTATTTTATCAAATGCTTTCTCGGCATCTATTGAGATAATCATATGATTTTTCTTCTGCAGTCTGTTAATGTGGTGTATCACATTGATTGTCTTGCGCACATTAAACCATCCCTGCATACCAGGGATAAATCCCACTTGGTCTGGGTGGATGATCTTTCTGATGTGTTGCTGCATTCTATTGGTGAGAATTTTATTGAGGATTTTTGCATCTATGTTCATCAGGGATATTGGTCTGTAATTCTCTTTCAGTGCTGCATCTTTTTCCAGCTTAGGAATTAAGGTGATGCTGGCTTCATAGAAAGAATTTGGGAGGATTCCCTCTTCTTCGATTGTTCTGAATAGTTTGAGAAGAATTGGAGTCAGTTCTTCTTTAAATGTCTGGTAGAATTCAGCAGTGAATCCATCTGGTCCTGGGCTTTTCTTTGTTGGGAGGGCCTTTATGACTGTTTCAATTTCTGTCTCAGTTATGGGTCTGTTTAGGTTTTCGATGTCTTCCTGGTTCAATTTAGGTAGGTTGCATGTGTCCAGGAATCTATCCATTTCTGATAGGTTTCCCTGTTTGCTGGCATACAAGTCCTTGTAGTAATTTCTGATGATTCTTTTTATTTCTGTGGTGTCTGTTGTTACATTTCCTTTTTCATCTCTGATTTTATTGATTTGGGTCTTTTCTCTTCTTTTTTTAGTTAGTTGGGCCAATGGGGTGTCAATTTTGTTTATTTTTTCAAAAAACCAGCTCCTCGTTTGGCTGATTTTTTGGAATGTTTTTCTTGATTCAATCCTGTTGATTTCTTCTCTGATTTTAATTATTTCTCTTCTCCTACTAGATTTGGGTGTGGTTTGCTGTAGGTTTTCTAGATCCTTGAGGTGAATTGAAAGCTCATCTATTTGGTGCCTTTCCAATTTCTTGATGTAGGCACCTATTGATATAAACTTCCCTCTTAACACTGCTTTTGCTGCGTCCCATAAGTTTTGGTATGTTGTGCTGTTATCCTCATTTACTTCCAGAAAGTTTTTGATTTCTCTTTTGATTTCTTCTATGACCCATTGTTCATTCAGGAGCATGTTGTTCAATCTCCATGTGTTTGCGTATGCTCTAGGGATTCCTGAGTTGCTAATTTCCAACTTCATTCCTTTATGGTCTGAGAAGCTGCATGGTATGATTCTAATTCTTTTGAATTTGCTGAGACTTGCTTTATGGCCTAGTATGTGGTCAATCCTAGAGAAGGTTCCATGTACTGCTGAGAAGAATGTAAAATCTTTAGCTGTAGGATGGAAAGTTCTGTAGATATCTGTTAGATCCATTTGGGCTATAGTGTCATTTAAATCTACTGTATCCTTGTCGATCTTCTGTCCTATTGATCTGTCTATTTCTGAGAGTGGAGTATTGAAGTCCCCCAGTACTATTGTATTGGGGTCTAAGTCTCCCTTTAAGTCCGTTAACAAATCTTTTAGATAAACCGGTGCCCTGTAGTTAGGTGCATATACATTGATAATTGTTATATCTTCCTGTTGAATTGATCCCTTAATCATTATGTAGTGTCCCTCTTTGTCTCTCTTAACGGTTTTTGTGGTAAAGTTTATGTTGTCTGAAATTAAGATGGCTACGCCTGCTCTTTTTTCATTTCTGTTGGCATGGTATATCTTTTTCCAGCCTTTCACTTTCAGTCTGTATGAATCTTTGTTGGAAAGATGAGTTTCTTGTAAGCAGCAAATAGATGGGTTTTGTTCCTTAACCCAATCAGCCAATCGGTGTCTTTTAACTGGACAGTTCAGGCCATTCACGTTCAATGTGACTAATGATAAGTCGTAACTTTGCCCTGCCATTTGCCAAAGATAAGTTCTAATATATGCTTTGAATTCCCTGTGATCTTTTGCTGTGAGGTTTCCTTCCTTGGTTTCCTTCCTTTACCTTCTTTCATATTGATGACCGTGTTTCTTTGTTTCTGTGTGTAACACATCTTTAAGCATCTTTTGCAGGGCTGGATGAGTGGCAACAAATTCTTTCAATTTCTGTTTGCTATGACAAGTCTTTATTTCACCTTCATTCACAAATGATAGCTTTGCAGGATATAATATTCTGGGCTGGCAGTTGTTCTCTCTTAGTACCTGGGCTATATCTCGCCATTCCCTCCTAGCTTGTAGAGTTTCTGATGAGAAGTCAGCTGTGAGTCTGATTGGAGATCCTCTGAGAGTAATCTGACGTTTCTCTCTTGCACATTTTAGGATCTTTTCTTTATGTTTCACTGTGGAGAGTTTAATTACAAAGTGTCGTGGTGAGGATCTCTTTTGGTCGTGTTTATTAGGGGTTCTGTGAGCTTCCTGTACTAGGATTTCTCTGTCCTTTTCCAAACCTGGGAAATTTTCTGCTAATATCTCACTAAAAAGGCCTTCTAATCCTTTCTCTCTCTCCATGCCTTCAGGAACTCCTAGAACCCGAATGTTGGGTTTTTTAATAGTATCCTGAAGATTCCCAACAATATGTTTTAGATTTCTAATTTCCTCTTCTTTTCTTTGGTCTGACTGTATCCTTTCCTGTTCTCTCTTCTAAATCCGATATTCTCTCTTCTGCTTCACCCATTCTGTTTGTAAGGCTCTCTATTGTGTTTTTCATTTGATCTATTGAATTCTTCACTTCAGTCACTATCCCAGTTTCCTGTTGTACTAGTTGTTTCGTTTCATTTTGATTCCTCCTTAATATTTCATTTTCATGAGAGAGATTTTCTATCTTGTCCATTAAGGATTTCTGTAGTTCAAGAATTTGTTTTTGAGAACCTCTTAATGTTCTTATCAATTTTTTGAAATCTGCTTCTTGCATTTCTTCTATCTCATCATCCTCATAATCTTGAATTGGGGTGTCTTTTTCATTTAAGGGCTTCATGGTGATTTCCTTGTTTTTATTACCTTGGTTTTTGCGTTTGTTATTTGGCATATTGGAGATATTTGGTTTCTTCACTGTGGTGCTTTTTCTTGTTATACTATGACTCTAGATTAAGTGGACTATCTGTTTTTGATGGAGCCTTAGGGCTTGAGATAGGTGTGGCCTGAGAGCTCTGTTTGGTGTGCCAAAGGTGACACTCCCAGGTTAGGCATGGTAAACCTCTCTCTCTCTCTCTCTCTCTCTTTTTTTTTTTTTTTTTGATTCAAAAGGGAAGTTATTCTGCACAGCTGAACAAAGTTGGAGGTAGTTAGCAGGCAAATGATATACCCACAGGAGCCAGAGATCAGAAGCTCTTTCCCAAGGACCACACAGGGAATCTGTTTGGCCCTCAGAGTGGGCTCAAATTCTCCTTCAGTCTCCCACTGGGTTGCCAAAGTTACGGAATTGTAGCGTCTCTGGAGAGTGCTCACGTGAATTCCGTGAGTTCTCTCCCCCACCATCTCTTTTTTCACAGTCTCAGTTCAGTAGCACCACAAATTTAATAGGTCCTAATCTCCTGTTAATTTGCCCCGCCCAGAGTCAGGTTTTTCTGCTAGGTTAAGGGCCGGTGCAGACCTGAGGTCGCTCTGCTTATGACGTATGTCCAAGATGGTGCCTGCTCTTTGTCTTGCTTGCCCTTGAGAGGTGAGCAGAGAGAGAGAAACCCGTGTCCGTGTCGGTACCAGTCACCTTTTTTTTTTTTTTCCTCTCTCTCTCTTCCAGCTAGCCTGGTGAAGTCCCCCCTCCGGCGGGGTCATTCCCTCTAGTCTCCTCTCTCCGCTTGCCTGCCAGTGTCTTGGGCTATTGAGGTTCGGCTCACCTCGCGTTCCAGCGGCTCGGTCCCGCGGCTCGGCTTGCGCAGCCATATACTAATATTGTGATGTATACTATGATAAATAGAAAAATGTGATTTCATAAACCAGCTACGATGTTGTCATTATTAACTGAACTTTCATTTTTTTGACAGGCAGAGTTACACAGTGAGAGAGAGAGAGAGAGAGAGAGAGAAAGGTCTTCCTTTCCATTGGTTCACCCCCTCAATGGCTGCTATGGCTGGCACTCTGCGGCCGGCACGCTGTGCAGATCTGAAGCCAGGAGCCAGGTGCTTCCTCTTGGTCTTCCATGCAGGTGCAGGGCCCAAGGACCTGGGCTATCCTCCACTGCACTCTCAGGCCACAGCAGAGACCTAAATTGGAAGAGAAGCAAACGGGACAGAATCCGGTGCCCCAACTGCGACTAGAACCTGGGGTGCCAGTGCCACAGGCAGAGAGCCAAGTGAGCTGTGGCGCTGGCCATTAATTCAACTTTGAAGCCATAAAAGCCATTGTAGCATAACATACCATTGTGATGTTATAATTGTGATATCATATACTACCATTGTGATGTTATAAGCTTCCACTGTGATGCCATAAAACTTGTTATGGTGTTATAATCATTTATGATACAATAGAAAACATTGTGAAATCAAAATCTGTTGTGATTCTGTAAAAAATTTTGATGTCCTAAACTACCATTATTATCTCAAAATCAATTGTGATGACATAGGACCTGGTGATGTAATAATTGGAATGTCATAAACCACCATTATGATATCATATTTTTAAAAAGTTACCAGGGGAGTGATGTTCCATTTTTGGGCAATTTACATATGAGTGTGAATTTTAAGAAACAAAACAATAGCAATGTTTCCCCACAGCATCAGCCCCAAGACCCCATTTCTTAAATCTGCAATTTAATATGCAATTCCAATTTTTTAATGTGCAGGCAAAGCTCAACATTTCTGGAAGACAAATAACATCAGTTTATGGCTCATGGCTCTAGCATTTACATGTTTACTATTTTTCATAAAAAGATCCAGCTGAGTATATATTCAAAAGAAATGAGATCATCCTATCAAAAATATACCTGAACTCCCATGTTTATTGTAGTGCTCGTCACAATAGCAAGATATAGAATAAACTTAAATGTACATTACCAGATAAGTGGATAAAGAATTATTCTTAAGTGCTGAAACTTAACTGAAAAGTGATTGCTGTTAAATATAAGAGTGGGAATAAGAGAGGGAAGAGATGTGCAATTCAGGACATGCTCAGGCTGACTTACCTCAAACGGTAGAGTTAGAAACATACCAGGGGATTCGAATTCAATCCCATCAAGGTGGCATGTACCAATGCCATCTCACTAGTCCCAGTGATCAATTTCTGTTCACAATTGATCATAATGATAGGACTAAGAACCAAAGAGATCACATAAACAAGAATAGTGTCTGCAAATACTAGCTGATAGAAAAAAAAAGGGAGAGAACAATCCAACATGGGAAGTGAGATACACAGCAGACCCATAGAATGGCAGATGTCCTAAAGAGCACTCTGGCATCAGAATCAGCCCTTAAGTCATGCAGATCTGGCTGAAAAGCCCATGAGACTATTTCAGGCATGGAAAGCCAAGACGCTCTGGCAAAAAAAAAAAAAAAAAAAAAAAAAAACCAAAAACAACAAAACACCAAATGAAAAATCTCCGTGAGTGAGATTCCTTGAGTGAGATCCCAGTGGAAAGAACGGGTCATCAAAGAAGGAGGTAACTTTCTCTAAAGGGAGGAGAGAACTTCTACTTTGACCATGGCCTTGTCTAAATATGATCAGAGTCGGTGAACTCAGGGGGCTTCCATAGCCTTGGCAACTCATGACAAGAGCCTAGGGTGATTACTGATGCCATAAACAAGAGTGTCAATCAGTTAAGTCAACAACAGGAGTCACTGTGCACTTACTCCTCATGTAGGATGTTTGTCCTTAGTGTGCTGTACATTGAGATTTAATGCTACAACTAGTACTCAAACAGTATTTTTCACTTTATGTTTCTGTGTGAGAGCAAACTGTTGCAATCTTTACTTAATGTATGCTAAACTGATCTTCTGTATATAAAGAGAATCGAAAATGAATCTTGATGTGAATGGAAGGGGAGAGGGAGTGGGAAAGGGGAGGGTTGCGGGTGGGAGGGACGTTATGGGGGGGAAGCCATTGTCATCCATAAGCTGTACTTTGGAAACTTATATTCATTAAATGAAAGTTAAAAAAAAAGAAAATGCAGTACATATTCACAATGGAATACTATCAGCCATAAAAAGGATGACATTCTGTAACTTTCAGCAAAATGGATGGATTTGGATTTGATGTCACTTCAAATATGCAAAACAGACAAAGATAAATACTACACTTTATTCTACATGCGTTGAAGCTAAACAAGTCGATCTGAACACAAAATAATGATAATTGTAGGATGGTAAGTGTGTATATTAGATTAAAGGAGGTTGAATAATGGGTACCAAATCAGATTTTGAAGGAATAAGTTCCTAGTATTAAATAACAGAGTGGGATGGCTATAGTTCACAATAACCTATTAGATATTTTTTGAGCAAATAAAAAGAGGGGTTCTTATAGGCCGTAATCATCAACTAACGGCAAAGATGGGAAAATGTTAATGACTGATTTTACCAGCTCATGTGATGTACATTTGTTGAAATTTCACATTACACTTCATAATTATGTACAATTATTAGAAAACCATTTCATATTTAAGAAGATGAAAATGCTAACTAACCTGCAGTGTTCCCTTATCCTGTCATGTCCCATAAATATGTACAATTACAATAATTTAAAAAATATTATTCTAAAATAATTTTTACAGAATTTATTTTAATTATTTGAGATGCAGAGTACAGAAGATGAGGGAAAGATAGCTAGAAAGGTCTTCCATCTGCTGGTTCACTCCCTAAATAGATGCAATGGTCAGAGATGGGCCAATTTAAAACCAGGAACCAGTAGATTCTTTGGGGTCTCCCATGCTGGTGCAGGGTCCAAGCACTCAGATCAACTTCTGTTGCATTCCCAGGCATAGCAGAGAGCTAGATCAGAAGAGGAACAGCCAGGACATGAGCCAGAACACCTATGGGATGCTGTCACTACATGAGGAGGCTAAGCCAACTATACCATAGCATCAGCCCTTCTAAAATCATTTTTAAAAGAACTTTCTATATGAGTAAATAGCCAAAATAAGCTTAAAATTATGGAGTGAGCATTTGTCCTAACAGTTGAGATGCCTGCATTCCATGGTGGAATGCTGAGTTTGCATTCCAACACTAACCCCTCATTTCAGTTTCCTGCTTAGGTGCACTCTAGGAAGCAGCAAGTGATGAAGCGAGTAGGTACCTAGATTGACTTCTCATCTGGTCCCAGCCTCACCTGGGCTATTGTAGGCATTTGAGGAGTGAACATGTGTGTGGGAGATGTCTATCTCTCTTTCTGTTTGTATCTATTGGCTTGTTTCTCACTCTCAGACAAAAAATAATTGAAGAGGTACTTGCAATATTTACTATGATCCCACAATAAACATCTTGTGCTAATATTTTTGGATGCACAGATTTTTTTAAATGAAAATAATTAAAGAAATTACATAGATACTATTTACTTTGTGTGCATAAAATAAAAAGCTATATGATAAAAATCATATATAGTATTTAAAAAGAAATATCAAAGCAGAAATAACCTTTCTGTGTAATAAAGAACAGCAATATTAAACCCATGAGAGTATTCATTGCGTCTACATTTCTATAGGCAAAATGTATGAAAAAGTTACAAATAAAAATACTTTCAGGATAATCATTTGTTCTAGCAAATAACACATAGGTTGGGATGTTTGAATTCCATATCAGAGTTTGTGTTCCATATCCTGGGCTTGAGTCACATTTCCATCCTGAACTGTAGCTTCCTGTTAATGCACCCCTCAGGATGTGGCATGAGATGGCTCAAAAACTGGATTCCCTCAATCAAGTAGGATTCTGGATTGAATTCTAAGATCCCAATTAACCCTGGTCCAGCTCTGGCCATTGTGGGCATTTTATAAGAGAACCAGCAGATGGTGCTATGTATGTTCATATTTCTCTGTCTTAAAATGTAAATTTAAAAATAATATTACTATTGATCTATTAAAACAATAGGCCTTTATCCTAACAAGGTTATTTGATATAGTATTATATATGTTTAAAATTAAACTGCATGAATGATTATTCTAGAATAGTTATCACATCAAGTATATTTAATTACATTATTGCATCACATTTTAGAAGCAGGGGAAATGTGCAGAGACTAATTCAGTTTTCTACTTTTCAAAAGAAGTCTCTGTAGAGCCGTTTATGCAGGGGCGTTTCCAAGCATCACTGAATCCAGCAGCAATGGAGAAAGGCATGGAGTGCTCCATGGAAGAGAGTCCACCTGAAGTTCAGGAGGCACCACACACTGAGGGGTTGTGACAATCACCTTCCCCACCACCAATAAGGTCTTCTAGCACCTTGTACAAGAATTTCATGGGATCTGAAGTGGGTTGTGATCAACTAGCTTGCTAGCCAGGAAAGGCCCACAGAAGCAGGTTGTGGACTAGTCAGAGTAAGCTGAGGAAAGGGCTCAAACAAAAAGAGTGTGGAAACATGGGACTGGAGACCAACCTTCAATAGCTGCTGTGAGGGGAAATCTGTGAGGGATGCCTGAGAGTGCTCCAGGGCCTTGTCACTTCTAGAGGCAATGCATTTGAATCATCTGAGAGGTGCCCCGGCTCCAATCTGTGGTTACCAATGATGCCCCTGCATGAGTCTCATATGCTGCCATATGAAGCTCAATGAAATAGTACATCTGATACAATCCCACCCTGAACGCTGTATCACCAGCTCCAGGGGGTAGTGAACAGAGCTGCATGATGTCATCCACTTGGATCCCTAGGCAGCTCTGCCCCCTTCCTGGATGTAGCCTTGCAGGCTGCAAGCAAAGGAGTGATACTGTGCCTGACCTGAATAAACATGGTGGTGCTTGCAGGGAGCAGCTGAGAGACCTGCTGTAGCAAGTTCAGTGCCATAGCCTTCAAGTGCTGGGTCTGCCACAAAATGGCCCTGAGGCTCATCTTGCAGTTTGAACCTCCAGACCAGCTGCTGCCAGTGCTCTGTGGTGCCACTGCTCATGTAAGGGACAAGTTCTATGAATGAGTGTTTGTTGGAGTCTTTATCAGCAAGACCAAGCTCAAGGCCTCAGCCAGAAAGCAGGCACTTGTGTTCCAGTGCATCAGTCATGGTGCTTTCAAACTTCAGTGCTTCAGAAAGCTAACAGGTGCCCCTGATACTTGGACCATGTTCTCTGAAGCCCATGGTCCCCCTAATACCCCTGAATTGAGTGCAAACACTGTGCACAGTAATACCAACTTGGAGGATCCCTGTTGCAGAGTCCACCTATGACCTGGATTGTATGAATTGTGTCCTCACTGGGGAGCTCCCAGATGATCCTCTCCACTACACATTGCATGGACTAAGCAGCACCATCTGTGGCAGCACACCCAGCCTCCAGCAGCTGTGCTTTGCTTTCCTCCATGTGGGCTTCTGGTCTTGCTCTCACACACTTTAAGAATCCAGTCATGATGGACTCCCCTGTTTCGACTCTCTGAAACATTCTGGGAAGAGAGTTAAAGAAAATGGGTGTGGGCCGGCGCCGTGGCTCACTAGGCTAATCCTCCACCTAGCAGCGCTGGCACACCGGGATCTAGTCCCGGTTGGGGCGCCAGATTCTGTCCCGGTTGCTCCTCTTCCAGGCCAGCTCTCTGCTGTGGCCAGGGAGTGCAGTGGAGGATGGCCCAAGTTCTTGGGCCCTGCACCCCATGGGAGACCAGGAAAAGCACCTGGCTCCTGGCTCCTGCCATCGGATCAGCGTGGTGCGCCGGCCGCAGCGCACCGGCCGCGGCGGCCATTGGAGGGTGAACCAATGGCAAAGGAAGACCTTTCTCTCTGTCTCTCTCTCTCACTGTCCACTCTGCCTGTCAAAAAATAAAAATAAAAAATAAAAAATAAATAAAGAAAATGGGTGTGGCTGTTGGAGACCAGCCCCGTGTAGTGCATTTGCATACTGGAGGCTAAGCTGAGACCAACTTCACAATCTCAACCTGGCTCCCAGCAACAAGAACTATAGGCCAACCCAGAGACCAACTGTGGCCTGCAGCCATCAGCCTGTTCAGAGGCAAGACAGCAGGAGAAGCTATGAGGAGAGATGCAGGTCGCAACAAAATAGCAGAAGGAGCTGGCCAAGGACCCAGTCAAGTGGGCAGCCTGGCTCAAGATGTTTCCTCCATAAGAGTGTTAAGCAGAACACTGTCCATGAGGGATGAACACTGCTGTTCCTACAGCCCCTGTAGTCTGCAGCTTCTGCTGATGTTACTGCCACTGACTTTCTAGAGACCCCATACCAATAACTCCCTGGGCCTGGGTCTGAGAGAATGTCAGGTGTAGACTGTGGTAATAGAGATGAGGCCTTAAAAAGTTAGAACAGGTAGAATGTTGAAGATTATTTAAATAATAGTATTACCAATTCAATTAAAGCCAGGAGCCAGGGGTGTCTTCCAGGTCTCCCATGTGCGTGCAGGGACTAAAGAACTTGGGCCATCTTCTACTGCTTTCTGAGGCCACAGTAGAGAGCTGGATCAGAAGTAGAGCCACTGGGACTTGAACTGGTGCCCATATGAGATGCAGGCACTGCAGGCTGTGACTTTATCTGCTACACCACAACACTGGTCCCTTGAATGCCATCTTTTAATGTAATACTGTCTGCAAGAATGGTGTGGCTTTGTCTTCAAAGCTGCCATTTTAGGAAATCACAAGTTATTTCATTAGGTTTATTGCATTTCATATATACTTTATCCAAGAGCACAGACAGAGATTTCCTAACTACTTTTACTAAAATAATTTATCACTTATGGACAGAAAGGTAGCCCAGCACTGGAGGCCAAGATGGAAAAGATGTCCAGAGTCACCCTTACCTTCCCTTTGGTCCTGTGGTACACAGCAGTATCACCCCCATGTCAGCCTAATGACAAAACAGACACTTTACACACTAATCCACACTTGGTGAGAATGTCATAAGCCCAGATTCAGTATTTCTCTCTTATTCATAGCCTCCACTTCAAGGACCACATTGCTAGTTAACACAAACTGCCATTCTCTGTTTCTTTGGACACCAAGTAAAAAATTTTTTTTCAGGAAATCTTTCCAAATTCATACCAGCATCTTTCTTTTCTTTTTAACAGGCAGAGTGGACAGTGAGAGAGAGAGACAGAGAGAAAGGTCTTCCTTTTGCTGTTGGTTCACCCTCCAATGGCTGCCACATCTGGTGCACTGCAGCCTGCCCACCACGCTGATCTGAAGGCAGGAGCCAGGTGCTTCTCCTGGTCTCCCATGCGGGTGCAGGGCCAAAGCACTTGGGCCATCCTCCACTGCACTCCCGGGCCATTGCAGAGAGCTGGCCTGGAAGGGGGGCAACCGGGACAGAATCTGGCACCCTGACCGGGACTAGAACCCGGTGTGCCAGCGCCGCTAGGTGGAGGATTAACCTATTGAGCCACGCACTGGCCAATACCAGCATCTTTTCTTATAATACAGTAAACAATGCTATTGTTTCTTATATTCCCCTATGTAGCATATTCATGAAAACATAATTTTATTCTCAAAAAGTACTTATAAATGTGTACTATTAAACTAAAATTTTCTATGCTATGATTTGAGTTTATATATTCAGTGAACAAACAGCTAACCGAGCACCAAAGGGGAAACTTGTTGAAGTAAAATGGACACTATGAGAAACAGTGACTTGATCAGCTCTTGTCCTGACGGTTGATGTACAATGTAATACTTTATCCATTTTAGTATTTTTTTTGTTCTAGTACCATTGGTTGAACTCTGTAATTATCACACATTTATTCTTAGGTGTTTAAGTTCTAACTGAAAAGTGATCCCTGTTAGGAATTTGGAAAACATTATGCTGAGTGAAATAAGCCAATCCCAAAGGGACAAATACCACATGTTCTCCCTGATAGGTGACAACTAACTGAGCACCAAAAAGGAAACCTGTTAAAGTGAAATGAACACTATGAGAAACGGTGACTTGATCAGCCCTCACCCTGACTGTTGATGAACAACTTAATATGTTATCCCTCTTAGTATTTTTTTGGTTTGTTCTACTTAATACTTTTGGTTGAATACTGTAATCAATACACAATTATTCCTAAGTGCTGAAACTTAACTGAAAAGTGATTGCTGTTAAATATAAGAGTGGGAATAAGAGAGGGAAGAGATGTGCAATTTGGGACATGCGCAAGCTGACTTACCTCAAACGGTAGAGTTAGAAACATACCGGGGGATTCCAATTCAATCCCATCAAGGTGGCATGTACCAATGCCATCTCACTAGTCCCAGTGATCAATTTCTGTTCACAATTGATCATAATGATAGGACTAAGAACCAAAGAGATCACATAAACAAGAATAGTGTCTGCAAATACTAGCTGATAGAAAAAAAAAGGGAGAGAACAATCCAACATGGGAAGTGAGATACACAGCAGACCCATAGAATGCAGATGTCCTAAACAGCACTCTGGCCTCAGAATCAGCCCTTAAGGCATGCAGATCTGGCTGAAATGCCCATGAGACTATTTCAGGCATGGAAAGCCAAGACACTCTGGCAAAAAACAACAACAACAACAACAACAACAAAACCTAAATGAAAGATCTCCGCAAGTGAGATCCCAGTGGAAAGAACGGGTCATCAAAGAAGGAGGTACCTTTCTCTGAAGGGAGGAGAGAACTTCCACTTTGACCATGGCCTTGTCTAAATATGATCAGAGTCGGTGAACTCAGGGGGCTTCCATAGCCTTGGCAGCTCATGACAAGAGCCTAGGTTGATTACTGATGCCATAAACAAGAGTGTCAATCAGTTAAGTCAACAACAGGAGTCACTGTGCACTTACTCCTCATGTAGGATCTCTGTCCTTAGTGTGCTGTACATTGAGATTTAATGCTACAACTAGTACTCAAACAGTATTTTTCACTTTATGTTTCTGTGTGGGAGCAAACTGTTGAAATCTTTACTTAATGTATGCTAAACTGATCTTCTGTATATTAAGAGAATCGAAAATGAATCTTGATGTGAATGGAAGGGGAGAGGGAGTGGGAAAGGGGAGGGTTGCGGGTGGGAGGGAAGTTATGGGGGGGAAGCCATTGTCATCCATAAGCTGTACTTTGGAAACTTACATTCATTAAATGAAAGTTAAAAAAAAAAAAAAACTATTATGAGACACGTTATTCTCTGTTTCAGGCAAATAGGTATGGCCAATAATATTTTATATTAGCCAGAATAAGTCCTACTCTAAAACAAATTATACATTCCTTCACATAACATGTTGGAAGTTTTACTGTGGTTGTATCAATTACTACATCATACTGGAGAGTAAAGACACCTTCCCAAAACTGAGTCTTTGTAGTTAGGAACATGCTATGTCCCTCTACTTACATCTGTCTTCTAAAATGTTTTGTCATTATTTATTTTTAGGTCCTCTTATTTTATACACACACACACACACACACACACACAGAGATCTTAGATTTAGTGGTTCTCTCTCCAAGTCCCAAGAACAGTTGGGCCTGGATCAGACCAAAGCCAGAGCCCAGAACTTCATTCAGGTCTCCCAAGTGGGTGACAGGGACTCAAATACTTCTACCATCATGCACTGCCTCAAAGAGCATAGCACCAGGAAGCTGGATCAAAAGTAGAAGTGGGCTCAGTTCTGAAGCACTGCAGTATCAGATGCAGGTATCACAAGCAGCACCATAATTTACTGCAACACATGGTTCACCTTGAAGTGTCATTTTAAGCCACAATGCCAACACAGACACCATCAGAATTCAAATATAGAGCAGTTCTGTGTGAATTTATATAATAAAAATCTGGGTCATCTAGGTGACTGCCTTTTAACTAAAATCATAGAATTTATAGAAAACTTGAAATATTTCTGAATGTATATATATATATATATATGAAAATATACTGGTATTTTAAATTGTGATTCATTTGGTATGCAAGTGAAAACTGTAGAAGAAAATATGTAGCCAGTATGCCTCTTACAGGCAACGTCTTGATATTTAAATAATCATCTATATGAACTTCCAAAAGCCATGATTTCAGAAATCAATCAAATGTTGTTTTGCACATTATTTAACATCTAGGGAGGTTTTTCCAAATTGGGAAAATAGTTTATCAATATAAAACATGGTTTCAACTCTTCAGATAAACAAGATCATAAAAAAAAAAAAACCTGGAGTCAGGAAGGCTACTTGAATCTTATATTTTCAGATTGTTAACTTCTAGGGATAATAAAAAATAGTGTAAAGAGTGAGGGCTACTGAAGGAAAGCAGAGCTGGTGATTTGAATCATTTGATTCAGTGGGGAAGGCAGATAAGAGGACTCAAGGAATCAATATTTGGCAGGTCTGCCTGTAACAACTCATAGCTTGAAAAGGCATGGGAGGGGCCGGCGCCAAGGCTCACTTGGTTAATCTTCCGCATGCTGTGCCGGCATCCCATATGGGCACTGAGTTCTAGTCCCAGTTGCTCCTCTTCCACTCAGCTCTCTCCTGTGGCCCAGGAGGGCAGTGGAGGATGGCCCAAGTGCTTGGGCCCCTGCACCCACATAGGAGACCAGGAGGAAGCACCTGGCTCCTGGCTTCAGATCGGTGCAACACAGGCTGTAGCGGCCATTTGGGGAGTGAACCAAAGAAAGGAAGACTTTTCTCTCTGTCTGTCTCTCTCTATAACCTGTCAAATAAAAAAAAATTTTTAATTTTTTTTTTTAAAAAGAAAAGGTGGGGCTAGTACTGTGGCTCAGTGGGTTAACGCCCTGGCCTGAAGCACTGGCATCCCATATGTGTGAAGGTTCGAGTCCCAGCTGCTCCTCTTCCGATCCAGCTCTCTGCTATGGCCTGGGAAAGTAGTAGAAGATGTCCCAAGTCCTTGGGTCCCTGCACCCCCGTGGGAGACCCAGAAGCTCCTGGCTCCTGGCTTCGGATTGGCGCGGTCTGGCCATTGTGGCCAACTGGGGAGTGAACCAGTGGATGGAAGACTTCTCTCTCTCTGCCTCTCCTTTCTCTGTGTTAGCTGACTTTCAAATAAATAAATAAATATTTTAAAAAAATAAAAAAATAAATAAAAAAGAAAAGGTACGAGGGAGGGGGAGAAGCTGTAATAAAACTATGGTATAGAAATGTGATAATATCTCATTATAGGATTTCCAGAAAAGGATATAGTCAATTAATTATAATTTTTAGAGAAACTCTTCAGGAATAAACCAATCATTAAAATTGCCAGTTTATCAATTATCAGATGATGAAGCAGCTTCATAAGTTTCACAGAAATATCAGGAGGTTGAAGCAAAAGTAGCATGATTATTAAAATTTTGCATAGGTGCCACAGAACTTATATTTTTATCACTAATTTCTGCTCATTCTTTACTTAGTTCCAGTAGCAGTTATATTTCTGTAATCTCAAAAATGTGATATGAATTCATCCTTAAATTTATAGTTTGTGGAATGAACCAGTTGATTCTGTCATTCTGGCTTTTAAATAAACAAGTGTCCTGAACTGACAAAGAAGAGACAGGACATGGGAGCCTCCATGAGCAGATGGTGCAGCTGGATAGCTCTCAGCCAGCATTTTTTATTAGAACATACAAGAATTTTTCTAGCTAGCAAGCACGTAGGCAAGGTTGTACATCAACTTTATGGTGAGAAAAGTATCCAGTATGGTGATCCATGACAGAGAAGAAAATGGTGATGTATGTCATCACAGACAGGTCTATTCAGATGTTATAACAAGTTCCTGAAAAAACTAGGTATCAATTAAAGCCCATAATCCCCCTGCTGCTTCTACCACTGCATTTCATTGGGAGGATGTGCCCTCATCCTTCCTGCATAGGCAGAGACAGAACTGCAGCCATGTCCTTTTCCAGAGTAGTGTGTTCTCCTAAGAACATTAAGGCAGTATCCTCTACAAACAAGTTAATATATCTTTCTAAAAGTTGAATGGAAGAGGTAGGGGCCAGCATTGCACCAGGTAAAGGTGCCATCTGCAATGTTGGCATTATTTATAGTGTCAACTTATGTCCCATCTGCTCCACTTCCAATCCAGCACCCTGATGATGGCAGGGAAAATCAGGTGATGATCAAATTGTTTGGGTGCCCTGAATCCCATCTGAGAGAGTCCCAGAAGAATCTTCAGTCTCCAAACTTTGGACTAGCCTAGCCCCGCTCATTTCAGCCTTCTTGGATGAAAAATATGTCTCAGTCTCTCTTTTTTGCTCTCTTCCTGTGGCTCCTATCCCCACTTCCTCTGCTATTGTAAATATTCCAAATAAACAAATCATTTAAAAAGGTGTGTTAACAGTTAATAGAAATGAATTCCGTAGATGTTTAATATTGAAATGTGAAGTAATCTGACAACTATGCAGGAAACCAGAATGCAGATTATCTATTTTTTCCAACATGAGTTGATGTCACAGCAAATAAGTTTCTATTGAAATGAGTCATTTTTTCATTAACTTCAGCATCTATGTTAGCCTTTTTCCATCACAATGTGGCATAAAGAGGTATTTTTTTAATTCTGTGATTTTTGTTATTAAATATTTGAGCACTAGATGCTACTGAGATGAGAGCTGTAGCATTTACAATTAAGAGTAAAAGGATTTGCAAAGGGTAACTGCCTATCTAGCATAACATCTTTTTTTAAAAAAGATTTATATTTATTTATTTGAGAGGTAGTTTGAGAGAGAGGCAGAGACAGAGAGAAAGGTCTCCCATCCAATGGCTTATTTCTTTTTTTTTTTTATCTTTTATTTAATGAATATAAATTTCCAAAGTACGTCTCATGGGTTACAATGGCTTTCCCCCCCATACCGTCCCTCCCACCCACCACCCTCCCCTTTCCCACTCCCTCCCCCCTTCCATTCACATCAAGATTCATTTTCGATTATCTTAGTATACAGAAGATCAGCTTAGTATACCTTAAGTAAGGATTTCAACAGTTTGTTCCCACACAGAAACATAAAGTGAAAAATAATAGATGATTTTTTTTTAAATGATGATGAAATCAGATCAGACCTATTGTCATGTTTAATCCCAGTGGGAGTCAAGTTGGGAATTGATAGTTTCTTTTTTTTTTTTTTTTTTTAACAGAAGATCAGTTTAGTGTACATTAAGTAAAGATTTCCATCGTTTGCACCCCCATAGAAACACAAAGTGAAATATACTGTTTGAGTACTCGTTATAGCATTAAGCCTCAGTGTACAGCACATTAAGGACAGAGATCCTACATGAGGAGTAAGTGCACAGTGACTCCTGTTGTTGACTTTACAAATTGACACTCCTGTTTATGGCTTATTTCTTATATGGCTGCAGCAGCTGGCACTGAGCTGAGCCAAGAGCCAGGAGTTTCTTCAAGTCTCACATATGGATGCAGCAGCCCAAGCACTTGGAACATCTTCCACTGCTTTCCCAGGCCATAGAGCAGAGAGCTGGATTGTAAGAGGAGCAGCCAGGACTTGAACCAGTGCCCATATGGGATTCTGATGCCACAGGTGGAGGCTTATATGCTACAGAGCTGGATCCTAACATAACTTTTTAAAGTAGCATCTATAATACACAGTAATTTCATCTAGTTATAACTAATTATAGGAGAATATAGTATTTAAAAAGATGCTAAATACCCCAAATGGGAAAACTCTGGAAAGAGTTTTATTCAGTAACAAAATTGCTATTAGTTTAATGTGTTTTTACTCAAAATCCTACTGAACGGGTATTTTTATTTGTGCTTGGTTTGTCAAAAGTAGATGGCTAACACTTTAAGACTGAATTATAGCCACAAATTTAAGAACTCCTTTTGGTTTTTAGGGAAACTATTTCATAGACATGGACATAAATAAACTATAAAGAGTGGGAAGAAGCATCTTAAGTATAGGAACATTTTCACTTGATTTTTTTTTTAATTGCTGTGAGAAATACAACCCTATGGCCATACACATGTAAGAAAGATATAGGAACATAATGACAATATCCTGTACATTTCTGATGTAAATTAAGTCATCACTGATTTTACTCAGAATGTGAGAGTTAATAGTTAGAAGGACACTAACATTGCCAAATTTTCTAAAGTTTTGGATGTGATCACCTGGAAGGTTTGTTTTCATTTGGATTTCAATGGGGCAATACCCTGCATAATGACAATAACCTAGTAGTTATATTTTAGTTCTCTTATATACCTACCTCTTAGGAAAAACAAGTAGAGATTACTTTTACCTTGGAAAAGTTTGAAGTATAAGGCTAATAATAGCACAGAAATACCATCACATTGTATTTTCCAGTGATTTATCACAGCTATAAAATTGATTTCAGGCTTTGATTATATGCACAATGCTTGTGATTGATTTCTGAAAAGCGTCAAGCATCTAAATATACAACAAATCAAAAAGCTAAACCTATTTTTAGGAGATGTAATATCAATCATGCAACTTCTTGTTTTATCCTTACTCCTCTTCTTAGTGACACCTTGGAATTACATATCTATCCTAATCTTTTACTTTTAATCAAGAGAGTGGAGTTTGTTTTTTCTTTTTCTGCATTTTTCATTTTCTTTGTTAATGTGGAGCTCTGTTTTCTCTTGCATCATTATCTGCTTCCCTATCTCAGGGCCTGTGGCAGGGTTGATTAAGAATTCTCTGCATAGAGATGGGCTGTGATCCAGTCTCTTTATCTTTGACACTACCATGAATGTAAATTGTTTGGGTCCCAGTTCCTGCTGTTAAAATCCTTTCTTACACTTTAATGTGTGCGGGGGGGGGGGTGTTTTTTTTTGTTTTTGTTTTTTTTAAAGATTTATTTTATTTATTTGAAAGTCAGAGTTAACACAGAAAGAGGAGAGGCAGAGAGAGAGAGAGAGAGAGAGAGAGAGAGAGAGAGGTCTTCCATCCACTGGTTCACTCCCCAGATGGCCGCAATGGCCAGAGCTGCACTGATCTGAAACCAGGAGCCAGGAGCTTCCCCCAGGTCTCCCACATGGGTATAGGGGCCCAAGGACTTGAGCCAACTTCTACTGCTTTCCCAAGCCATAGAAGAGAGCTGGATCAGAAGAGGAGCAGTTGGGACTAGAACTGGTGCCCATATGGGATGTCAGTGCTTTAGGCCATGGCTTTAACCCACTGTACCACAGCACTGGCCCCCAATATGTGCAGATTTCAAGGTTTGGCTTTTAGAGTCTCTCTTAATTCTATCTGTTCCTTACTACTCTACCCATGTAGTAATCATTCACTGAAATGTATTGGGTTTCATTTAAGTTGAGTCAGCAATCTCCGAAGAATAATCCAGTAACTATCTGATAGTTCCAGAAAAAAAACCTCATTGCAATAACAGATATCCTGCATTTTTTATAATAATTAACATGGAGAATATCATATATATGCAAAATTGTCAGAATTTTTTCTAATTCATTGTATTATGACATTATTTATAATGACTATTATATGGAGAACTAAATAGAATACTCTATTTGCATTTGAAGGAATTTAACCTAGTTCTAGTACTTTAGTTTTGGGTACATTCAATCTCTAATTTGAAAAAAATAAAGAGCATGGATACTTGTTGGCATTCATATTCCCAGCTTCTCTCAGTAACTAAGGACATAGCTAATAATAGGCAACAGGAAAAACTCTTCACCCAATACATCAGGGGTTGTGAACTTCATTCAGAGAATCCAGGATTCATTCTCTGTTCTTAACTCTGAAAATGTTTGTCATTCAAATAGAGCACAATGAGAACTAAATAGAGATTCATCTCATCCATCATGGCATCACATAGTTGTAAATTGTACAATTTTAAAATATCTAAAATATATACCTTCTAGCAACACTTAAAGCATTTTTCAGTACCTAGTTATATTTAAAGCAGCTCCTTTTAAAATGTATTATTCCTTTTTTATATTTAAATATTTGAAAGTGAGCAAATTTTATGTATTTCATACATACAGACTTAGGAGCATAGTTATATTTCCCATGCTAATCTCCCTCCTGTTCATGCATCTACCTACCTTCCCCCTCCATTTCTTATTCTTTCTTTTAATTATTATGATGACCTACTTTCCATTTATTTTATGCTTGTAAGATTAATCTAACATTAAATAAATAAGTTAACAAATAGCTACAAGAAAAAAATGTGTTCTTCCGATATTTCTGCCATATTATTTTGTATATATACACCACAATATTATTTTTCTTTATTTTCACTTTTCATAATATATATGGAAAAACCTTTCTATGAATTACTCACATTTTATCTCATTCAAAAATTTTCAGGGATTCTGTGCTAAACTCACTACATTTTAACTCTGATACAGCTCCCTGCTATGTCCTGGGAAAGCAGTAGAATTCAAAGACCTTGGGCCCCTGCACCCATATGAGAGACCTGGAAGACAACTCCTGACTCCTGGCAATGGATTGGCCCAACTCCAGCCTTTGTGACCATTTAGGGAGTGAACCAATGAATGGAAGACCTCTCTCTCTCCCTCTGCTTCTCTGTAACTCTGCCTTTCAAACAAACAAATAAACAGTTAAAAAACATTCATATAACAATCAAGATAAGGAAATGAACACATAATTTTTGGCTTAACATATTCTTAAATAAAGCTTTATTTCTTCCCTCTCTTTTATATGTTCTGTTTATCATGTGAAATAATTATTATAATCACTATTGAACACATGGAATGCAGTGGACATTTCTTACCCTCATCTTACTTGAATTCTCAATATTATAAGACACTCTCTTAAACACTTGATTCTTCATGAAGCTGTTTTCTGTTTAACTTCTTAAATCCATCATTTATCTTTGGTTGTTCCCTCTGGGTCTCTTTCTCAAGGCAACATTTTCCTCCAAAATATTAACTGCAGGATATTCTCAATGCTGGAATGAAGATCTGATTCAATTCTCAGCCATTTCGTTCTATGCTTCCAACTCTCTACACTAAAAATTTCCCAACGTGTATATACAATCCAGCCTTCTATTCAGATGCTTCTTTTTATTTTGATGCATAAGGGCTCTTCAGCCAGCAGGAATTTCAAAGTGCATATTTGAAGAAGCAAGCAGGAATTTCAAATCTAGTGCACAAAAATAATTTTGAATTTCATTTTTTCTCATTAAAAATTTGAGGTTTTCTTGTATTTAAGGTTTAGAAAACTTAAAGTGTTTAAACTGAAATCAAGTTCTTTTATCTTTTTTTTTTTCTTTTTTTGACAGGCACAGTGGACAGCAAGAGCAAGACAGAGAGAAAGGTCTTCCTTTTCCATTGGTTCACCTCCCAATGGCTGCTGCAGCCAACATGCTGTGGCCTGCACACCACACTGATCTGAAGCCAGGAGTCAGGTGCCTCTCCTGGTCTCCCATGTGGGTACAGGGCCCAAGGGCTTGGGCTATCCTCCACTGCCCTCCCAGGCCAGAGCAGAGAGCTGGACTGGAAGAGGAGCAATGGGGACAGAATCCGGGCTCTGACCAAGACTAGAACTTGGGGTGCCAGCACTGCAGGTGGAGGATTAGCCTATTGAACCACAGCACCAGCCTAAGTTCTTTTATCTTTAATCATTAATTATTTTCCATTGAGCTGGCTGCACAAGTTAGAATTCATGTACTTACAGTTGGGACTTATCTTAGGACTTATCTCTCCCTCAAAATTCCATACCTAATGCAACAATATTCCTTTTGTTTTACTTGTTAAATATCTTGAAGTTTGACCTACTCTCATAACTTTTGAACTTGAATTGTATCAAGATGCTTCCTACTCATATCCAGTATTTTTTATCTTCAAATAAACCACCCAGTAGTGTATATTTTGTAGATGTGATTAACCTCTACCATCAACTAAGTAAGGGAGGTAATACTTGTTAATGCAAATTCCTCTATTAAGAACCCAGGTTAAAATAATAAAAAAAGCAGAAAAAATTATGAAATTAAATGAGTAATATTAATATCTACATGCTTTCTGAGAAAAGGAATGTAGTTATGATTAGAATATTTATGGGCTCTATTCTTTAAGAATGAGTTTATGGGGCTGGCACTGGTTTTTGACTTTCTATCTACCACCTACATATATCTTTTATATCTTAGTTTAAGTCAGAATTTGCTAAGTGAAATGGAAGCCATCTTGCTTGTATTTTACATTGTGAGGTCATCAGATTCCTTAAAGTTCTATAAGTTGTCATGGGAACTTTAAAGTACACAGTTTCTCAGAGAGACCTTAGGGTGGGGTAATCATTCACCAGGTAATATATTTTGTACATTTTATGGAAGTTTATGGGACTGTAAATTTCCCTTTAATTGTGAAAGCTAAAGAAGTTCAAGATTATTCTGGTAACTGTTATTGTCTTTGATATTCTTTTTCCTGAGTCTTTATTTTATTTTTAATGCATTATAATAATTTGTTTATCACCAATTTTTCATGTCTTTTGTCAATCTATTATTTCTCCCTCTTAATCATAATATATCTTATTTCATGAAACAGCCAATAATTTTATGTTTCATCTTTCATATTACCAGTACCTGTGAATGTTTTTAATATCCTAGTCTAAATCTATCCTTCCATCGTGAACTTATAAACAAATTGAATTTTAAGTATTTTATCATGAACTCAAACAAAATTATTTAAGTTGTACAGACTACAATCATATATATATCTATTTTGAGAAATCTTGGAACCCTGAATAATTCACACTATCCAGGTAATGCATTTTTAAAGCCACATTTTCTTATTTTCTTTTTAAAAGTTTTGTACACTTATTTAAGAAAACTTTTCAATTCGCAAGAAACTTCGTTGGCTATGATTACTGCCCAATCAGCTTTTCCATCACTGAGTATAAAAAAAAAGAAGTTTTATAAGACACCATCCAAACTAGAAGGAGAACTAGAGGCTGAAGTCGGGCACCTTTTCCTCTGGACTGCTCTTAGTGATTGGTGCTGAAGATGAAGAATTCCTTAAAGAGCAACCCCAAAGGAAGGCTTTGGATATCTTGAGGGAAAGCTGGAGCAAGAGCTGAGAAAAATGCAATTTCCTTACCAGACACTCGGGGTCTTGTGCATTGTTGACTTCTACCACCCACCCACCCAGAACTCTTACCAAAGTTTGGTTGAAGGGTCTCAAAGTTACAGGTTTACTGGAAAAGATAATAAATCAAGGACTGTTGAGAACTGCTCTCAAGCAGTCCTATCCTATTTTTAGCTGGACAGAGGCAAGGATCACCACTGACTGGCACAAAGGAAGTTGGAACTCAAAATCGCACCATTCTGCTCACCTTAATCTCATCTATAAGAACTATCTCTGTAGCCTCCTGCATTGTTTTTTCTCTGGGAAAGTGTTGATGGTTATTTCTCTATTCAACTGTGTAATTCTAAAAAAAAATCAAGTATTTATACCAAACAATCCAGCAAATTAGCCCCTAAGTAACTACCCATAACTACACTAATAAATTTGCATATAAATTTCATAGCAATATTATACTGTGTAGCCCAAAATTGGAAACAACTTAAATGTCCTTTAACTGGAGAATTGACATATAAAATGTAGTATGTTCCTAGTATGGAGTAACACTCAGCAAAAAAAGAATAAAATAACACAATCATTATGCATCTCAAAAACATTGTGATAAGTGAAAGAAATCAAATGCAAAGAATTACATATTGTATAATGAAATATATGATATTTCTAAAATGGCAAAACTATAATGCATAAGAGTTGTTGTCTGGTGCTTTGAAATGGAGTAGGGATTAACTTAAAAGGGCAAGGGAGGAGGTCTTTTCAGGAGAATGGGAGTGTTCCAAAATTGGATGTGGTACTGGTTATATAAGATAAATTTAAGAAAAATGTATTAAAAGTCATAAAACTGCATACATGAGGTAGGTGACCATATTGTATGTAAATTATACAACAAAGCTGACAAAATAATTCAAAGTCCCCAAAAGCATTGGCTAAATGAGTTTCTTAATGACATGTTCTAAAATAAAACTAGAAAAGAATTAAATATGCATTTACTGATCATTTGAAATAAGTTGTAACACAACCTTAACCATTGGTACATTTTAAAAATTATCTCCTTCTTGCTATTGATATATTTTCTTACATAATTTGATTTATTACCTTAATATTTTGCTTAGGATACCTATAGCTTAGCTTATGAAATGGATGTATTTAAATAACTTGATTTTTATTTCATGTCCTGGTACCCTTACATCAACATCAATATAATATCAGTTTCCCAAAGGAAATTTTAAAATATTCTTTGTGTTTTCTACTCTGTGTAGGTATGGGAAATGTAAATTTATTTTTCTTCCTTAAAAGTGTGGAGTATTCTGTAAGTCTGGACATGAAATTTTGATTCTGTGGTTTCGTTTCTTGCTTGGTTCTTTGGAATTTTCAAAATGTGATTCAACTTTCTGGGTTTATATAGGGTTTTCCTGTTTTATGTTGTGCTTGTGTTTTATAAATTTGATTTTCAAAATATGGTGGATTTTGATCTTTGCAGTCAAATTTTTACTTTTAAGAATTTCAAACTTTTCTCCTAGTATCTCTATAAAACAATGATTCTGTTTAAAAAAAAAAATAAGTTGTAATACTATAAATGTGGGGAAATTAGTTACACGAGGCAATTCAAAGATGGCACCCAAAGGAAGTAAGGTGGGTGGAATCCAAAGTTGTTTACCACTAAAACTAATTGGCAGCCGGTGCCTCGGCTCAATAGGCTAATCCTCCACCTTGTGGCACTGGCACACTGGGTTCTAGTCCTGGTCGGGGAGCCAGATTCTGTCCCGGTTGCCCCCCTTCCAGGCCAGCTCTCTGCTGTGGCCAGGGAGTGCAGTGGAGGATGGCCCAAGTGCTTGGGCCCTGCACCCCATGGGAGACCAGGAGAAGCACCTGGCTCCTGCCATCGGATCAGTGTGGTGCGCCGGCTGCAGTGCGCCGGCCGTGGCAGGCCATTGGAGGGTGAACCAATGGCAAAGGAAGACCTCTCTCTCTCTCTCTCACTGTCCACTCTACCTGTCAAAAAAAAAAAAAAAAAAACTAATTGGCTACGCAACATCAGGAGAAGTGGCAACAACTGATAACGAGGGTATACATTGGCTAGTCCTTTAGAAATTGCCCCATAAAGTGATCTTTTAAGTGATTGGTTGGTCCTTATGCCCTGCCCCAATGACTGCAGTTTTGTGCTTTAAAAGGCTTGTTACACGTGAAATAAATGAGTTCTTGCTACACTTGGCTCCCTGCTGTGTCTGATTGTCTCCAGGATCTGGAGGCTGGGGAACAGGTGAGCAGAGCACTTACCTTTCCTCAGGCTCAGTCTATCCTGTATGGGTGGAATAAGACCCTGCAATAATCTATAGCAAAAATTTTTTTTGACAGGCAGAGTGGACAGTGAGAGAGACAGAGAGAAAGGTCTTCCTTTGCTGTTGGTTCACCCTCCAATGGCCTCCACGGCTGGTGCACTGTGGCTGGCACACTGTGCTGATCCTATGGCAGGAGCCAGGTGCTTCTCCTGGTCTCCCATGGGGTGCAGGGCCCAAGCACTTGGGCCATCCTCCACTGCACTCCCTGGCCACAGCAGAGAGCTGGCCTGGAAGAGGGGCAACCAGGACAGAATCTGGTGCCCCAACCGGGACTAGAACCTTGTGTGCCGGCGCCACAAGGTGGAGGATTAGCCTAGTGAGCCATGGCGCCAGCTCAGCAAAATATTTTTGTAAGTAACTACATTTTCTAAAACCACAAATATAAAAAATTAGGACAGTGGCATTGTTTTCTATTTTTGAAAATCTCTTTAATGTCTTGCTTAATAAAAAAAAAATTATCTGGACTCTCATAGCTGCTTGTCCTTCAATCTTGGGTAATACTGCAAGTCACACTACCCCCTGGAAAAATATCCTGTAAACTCATAGAAGGACAAGAGGGCAGGGAGCAATTAATGACAAGGCTGACAGAACTATATTTTGAGAATCCTTATAGTGAGGGACTGTTTCCCTGCTCATTTGTTGGTTGAAGGTTTAGGTGGGGAAATGGATGTTTTAAAGGGGCAGACTTTCTGGGCTCCTGAACAACAGAGCTGCATCTTGTGTCTTGTTTGAGGGGCAGAGCTGATTCAGCCCTGGACCACACAAAAGACCCATGAAATCATTTGGCCTGGCCTTAAGGCAGCCACAGGCAGGGCTGGAAATTCAACAGACTAATTTTTTTTTAACTTTTATTTAATGCATATAATTTTCCAAAGTACGACTTATGGATTACAATGGCTTCCCCCCCATACCGTCCCTCCCACCCACAACCCTCCCCTTTCCCACTCCCTCTCCCCTTCCATTCACATCAAGATTCATTTTCGATTACCTTAGTATACAGAAGATCAGCTTAGTATACATTAAGTATGGATTTCAACAGTTTGCTCCCACACAGAAACATAAAGTGAAAAATAATAGATGATTTTTTTAAATGATGATGAAATCAGATCAGACCTATTGTCATGTTTAATCCCAGTGAGAGTCAAGTTGGGAATTGATAATTTTTTTTTTTTTTTACAGAGGATCAGTTTAGTATGCATTAAGTAAGGATTTCAACAGTTTGCACCCCCATAGAAACACAAAGTGAAATATATTGTTTGAGTACTCGTTATAGCATTAAATCTCAATGTACAGCACATTAAGGATAGAGATCCTACATGAGGAGTAAGTGCACAGTGACTCCTGTTGTTGACTTTACCAATTGACACTCCTGTCTATGGCATCAGTAATCTCCCTATGCTCCAGTCATGAGTTTCCAAGGCTATGGAAGCCCTCTGAGTTCTCCGACTCTTATCTTGTTTAGACAAGGTCATAGTCAAAGTGGAGGTTCTCTCCTCCCTTCAGAGAAAGGTACCTCCTTCTTTGATGACCTGTTCTTTCCACTGGGATCTCACTCGCAGAGATCTTTTGCCAGAGTGTCTTGGCTTTCCATGCCTGAAATACTCTCATGAGCTTTTCAGCCAGATCCGAATGCCTTTAGGGCTGATTCTGAGGCCAGAGTGCTATTTAGGACATCTGCCATTCTATGAGTCTGCTGAGTATCTCACTTCCCATGTTGGATCACTCTCCCCTTTATTTACTCCATCAGTTAGCTTTAGCAGGTACTAGACTTGTCTATGTGCTCCCTTTGACTCCCAGTCCCTTCACCATGACCAACTGTGAACTGAAACTGATCACCTGGAACAGTGAGATGGCATTGGTACATGCCACCTCGATGGGATTGAATTGGAATCCCCTGGTATGCTTCCAACTCCACCACTTGGGGCAAGTCAGCCTGAGCATGTCCCAAATTATACATCTCTTCCCTCTCCCATTCCCACCACCATGTTCAACAGGGATCACATTTCAGTTAATTTTCAACACTTAAGAATAACTGTACATCAATTACAGATCTAAACCAGTCATATTAAGTAGAACAGATAAAAAAAACTACTAATTTTTAAGCTGATAATTTTCTATGGCCTGTGAATGATGTTTTAAATATCCAAATGGCCCCAGGCAGAAACAATTTCCCCACCCCTGTTAGACCCTGGAAACCAAGTGTGCTGCACACTAGGCATCTCATTGCCCTCCACAGGTGCTGTAGCTATAGGACCTTAAGAGACTGCATGTCCCACCATTCCCTTCTCCTCACCACAACCACAAGCTACAGTGTAAAATTCTCATCCTGGAATTATGTTGTGTTATCCAGGAAGATTCTATTGTAATTGTTTATCTTTGTGCAACCTAGAAGTATCATCTTTAATGAACATTAAGCTAAGTCAGAGGTTCTCAAAATACAGTCCAGGGACCAGCACCAGAAGCAGCATCTTATAACTGATTTGAAATTCAAGCTCTCTGGCCCCACCCTCCTGAACAAAGCCTCTGCAGTTGAGGCTCAGCCATCTGTAGTCTAACAAGCCTTTCAGGCGATTCCAATGCACCAAATAGTTTAAGGCATTAGCCTTGAAGTTAAACTGAGCTGGATCTTTCCTTGGAAAGGAAACCCAGCACAAGTGATAAGGAAAGCACTTTCATTCCCTTCCTATCTCCTCCCCTTCCTGTGTGAGTGGTTCTGGAGAGACAGTGGCAGTACAAGCTTTGAATCAGAAACACAAGTTTTTGTTATTCTGTTTCTCTGGAGATTCCTGATTAATCCATGGTGAATAAATTGCACTGATATATAACAAGAGATATTTGATAAAATTCCTAAATATTATGGATTAAAACCAATTAATACTGGGACCAACGTTGTGGTACAGCTGGTTGAGGTACTACTTGTGACACTGGCAACCTAAATCAACTGTGGTTGAGTCCAAACTGCTCTATTTCTGATCCAATTCACTGCTAATATGCCTGGGAAGGAAACAGAACATGGCTCAAGTACTTGGACACCCCCCAACCCAGGTGGGAGACCAGGTTAGAGTTCCAAGCTCCTGGCTGTGGCCAGGAACAGTCTCAGCCATTATAGCCATTTAGATACTGAACCAGTGGATGGAGGATCTACCTTTCTCTGTCATTTTGCCTGTAAAATGAATACTTTAAAAAGATAAAATTAATACATATAAACCCAAAATTTACTTAATATTTATTTCAAATGATTTGCTAAAATAATGTTTATGGTTGCAGCCATTAGCTTCAAAGTCAGAAGATGAGATCAAATCATTACTATTATTTACCATTGTTTCTGATACTCACAATGAACATATTTAGAAAAGGAAGCTTGTGGTATAAAAATTGTAAATGTTTCAAAACTGATTTTTGATCTAGAAAAACACTTTAAATCATACTTTGTTAAGATTTCTAGGAACAAAATAAGCACTCAAAAATGGCCATCATACATAAAGGGTAGAAATACTAATTAGATATAAATATTTTTAGCACACAATGTAGAATTTGGGGAGTGAACTGGCAGATGGAAGATTCTCTCCCTCTCTCTCTCTCTCTGCCAGTCCTTCTCTCTGTGTATAACTCTGTCAAATAAATAAATAAATATTTATAAAAAAACAACAACAGAGGAGGGGCTGGCATTGTGTGTGGCATAGCTGATTAAGTTGCCACTCACAATTCTGGCATTCCAAGAGGGATGGTTTGATTCCCAGGTGCTCCAGTTCTGATCCAGCTGTTAATATACCTGGGAAATCCACAAAAGATGACCCAAATACTTGGGTCCCTGAATGCATGTGGGAGACCTGGATGGAGTTTCAAGCACCTTTTTTTGGCCTGGCCCAACCCTAACTAGTATGGCCATTTGAGAAAGGAATCAGTAGATGGCATAACTCTCTCTCTGCCTCTCCAACTCCATCCCCTTCCTTCTCCCTCTCCCTGTAACTCCTTACCAAAAGTACTGTGAGATTAACTACAAAACTTGTTCTCAAACAGGACTTTGGATATTTGTGTGTGTGTGTGTGTGTGCTGTGGGTGTGGGGACAAACTGTTGAAATCTATACTTAGTATAGAGTTGGTCTTCTGTATATAAAGTTAATTAAAAGTTAATCTTAATGAAGAATGGGATAGGAGAGGGAATAGGAGAAGCAATGGGAGTAGGTGTGGGAGAGTGGGTACCGGAGGAAGGAACACTAAATTTGTACCTATGAAATTTCCATTCATTAAGAAAAAGCTTTAAAAAAATGTTAAAAACTCCTAAAAAAAGAAAACCTAGAGACCAGTGAACTACAAAATAATGATCTTTCAGCATTTACAGAAGCTCAGCTGCAACCTTGTATTGGTTTAAATATGGTGCTTCATCAATTTCATACAGGAAAGGGAATACACTTTGACAAATAAGCAGAAAATTTCAATACAAGTGCAGGGAAAAATATTTTTGATGCAGAAAGGGATCATAGTGCTTGAACCCCAAAAAAGAGATTTTAAAGTGATCTCTTCATGGTGGTTCTTTTTATTATTATTATTATTATTTCTTTATTCAAACATGAATTTGAAGAGGAAATCCTGTCATTTTATGTTCTGGTTGGGAGTCTAAAGTAGAAACTCACTTGCTGGCATCATTGCTTTTTTGTATTTTACAATAAACTGTCAACCCATCCACACAACCCCTGATGTCTAAAACAAAAACTTTGTAGTTGTGAGGAAAAAAAATAAAACTAGTCTCATCTTCTAACACCTTCAACGTCGCACCCAAAAATAGCATTAATTTTGGAATCTGATGTCCAATTTAAGAAAGAATTGACCATCACACTTAGTTGAATTAGTAGTGACTTGAGTTAGTAAATTACCTAATATTAAGCCCACAGAGCTCCCATCTGCCGATTCACTCCCCAAGATGGCCAGGACTGGGCTATGACAAAGCTAGCAGCCAGAAATGTATTTCTGGGTCTTCCATGTAAGTACTTGAACCATCTCCTGTTGTTTCCCACAGTGCCCATTGTCACCAAGAAGCTAGAATCTGGAGAGGAGAAGGACATGTCCCCAGGTGCTCCAATATGAGATGTGGCCATGGCAAGTGGCTCTGAAACCAATAAGCCAAACATTCCTGATGTTAGAGTAGCTTTGTTAATACTAATCTTTTAGAACACTTCTGCTCAGCATATCAACTCTGTCACAAAACAAGCACTCACAGAGTTGTATATATTGTATATGGGAATGAAGAAAGAAGGGAAGGATGAGGTTTCATTTTAGACTTGAACTTTTGGACAGCCACACAGAAGCATTCAACAGGAAGTCAAACTTAATGTCTAAAAGCCATGAAAAATGTCCCAGCTGGAGGGATACAGGAGTTTTAGATCACAAAGGGCCACATCTGTCAAGGGGAATTATACTACAGACTGAAGGGGATACAATATTGACCCCTTGATGAGTAGTGTTCAGGAGAAGAATATAGAAGTATTCAGGGAAAAAGACAATGACCCATCACTGAAGCTATGATGGAAAAGAACAGAGAAGAATTTCCATAAAAACATCATTCACAATCACTTCAAATATGGCAAAGAAAAGATATTTTAAAAGAGAGGCCAGGCATTTAGCTTAGTGCTTATCATGCTAGCTAAGATACACTAGCTCTACCTCAGAGTGCCCAGGTTGGATTTCCAGTGCCAGGTCCAGTTCCTAGCTCCCAGAATGAGGGAGGCCTAGACTACATTCCTGACTCCTGCCTCAGTCCTTCCCCACTTCTGTTTGGTATGATTGTTTAGGGAGTGAATAAGTATATGGGAGCTGTTTATCATTTAGTCCATCAGCTTCTTTCTCTGCCAAGCTCCTAAATATTTTGAAATAAGAGAGAAGATTCAAGTAAGAAAAAGAATAGTAAATAGCTTTTGGCTTTGTCTATGCATATTCTGCTAACAAAATTTTGAAGAACTGAAATAACATTACACCAAATTAAAGTGAAAACAATGGAATTATTTGTCCAAAAACAGATCTTGGGAGTCTACATTTGTGACTAACTGAGAGAAATGCATAAAGATTTATTTAAGAACCTAAAGTTGGCACCAGTATTGTGGTACAACAGGTTAAGCCTCCACCTACACTGCTGGCATTCCATGTGAGCAGACAACATGAGTCCTGGCTACTCCATTTCCAATCCAACTCCCTTGCTAATGTGCCTGAAAGAGCAGTCAAAGATGACTTGAATATTTGGGCCCCTTCCCAAATATGGGAGATGAAAATGGAGTCCCAGGCTCCTGGTTTGGCTTGGCCCAGTCCAAGCCATTGACACCATTTGAGGAATGAACCAGTAGATTGAAGATATCTCTTTCTGTCTCTCCATTCCTCCCAATTTCTGTAATTCTGCCTTTCAAACAAAAAATCTTAAAAAATAAAATAACCTGCACTAGATTTTTTTTCTCATATGCCTGACCTCATCCCTGAATCAAGCTCAGCTCCTCAAAACTATTAGACTGTCTTACTCTAACAATTCAAAAACAAACTTAACTGATTGTGTTTTAGTACTAGGTAACTCTTACCCTTGCAGAATGCTAAATATTTATTTCAGGATTGCATTAAAACACTCCTCACTCCATCATTTATGTGACAATAAAGATTGTTTCAGGCACCATGACCCACATTTAGCATATTGTACTCTAAGTTACCACTCAAATCATGTAACATATGTTTTTCTATGGCAAGAGAAAGACCAAAGACCAAATTGTCTTATTTTAGATGACTATAATGTTTCACTACCATGCCAGATTCATCATTCATCTTGTTTGTGTATATTCCCTGAGAATAAATTTTATGTGTATTTTTCATTTTAATTAATAAATTCTTATAAATTTCCTGAAATGAAAACATAACAAGCAAAGGAATATTTTAGAAAACCACTTACAGGTGAAGTACTAATTTTCTTTGCTCTTAGAAATGTGTGCAGGTGTGAGAACCACACCTGGAAGAGAAAGTGAATAGAAGGAGTTAAAAGAAGTCTTTATCTGGTTTCCTTCTACATTGATCTATGAAAAAAAATGATATGATAGAGTAAATAAAGAATAATTAATACATTACCTGAGAAAACATCAACTTCACAGTGGAGGAATAAAACTTTAAACACAGAAATGCATAATAATATGCACCCACTTCTATTAAGTGGCAGAGATTAAACTGAAGTTATCATTGGTTCAATGAAAGCATTGTCTAATTTTTAAAATAATAATAGTAAAAAATAAAATATTAAGGGTTATTGTTCAAATAAATGAAGTTATCAAAGAGATAAGCAGGCCAGCGCTGCGGCTCACTAGGCTAATCCTCTCCGCCTTGCGGCACTGGCACACTGGGTTCTAGTCCCAGTCGGGGTGCTGGATTCTGTCCCTGTTGCCCCTCTTCCAGGCCAGCTCTCTGCTGTGGCCAGGGAGTGCAGTGGAGGATGGCCCAAGTGCTTGGGCCCTGCACCCCATGGGAGACCAGAATAAGTACCTGGCTCCTGCCATCGGATCAGCACGGTGCGCTGGCCACAGAGCGCTGGCCGCGGCGGCCATTGGAGGGTGAACCAACGGCAAAGGAAGACCTTTCTCTCTGTCTCTCTCTCTCACTGTCCACTCTGCCTGTCAAAAAAAAAAAAAAAAAAGAGAGAGAGATAAGCATTATGTTGTCACTAAAATGTATATTTACTGTAGTACACTTTTCCAGTAATGATTCGAAATAACAACATTCCCTGTATTCATCCCTTCACAAGACCTTGTATTTCACCATTTCACTTGCTTTACCCATGAGATATTAATAAATGTGACAGAAACAGATAGTTTGTAAAAATATTTGCCTTCTCAGATTTTCCTTATTTGACACAATTATCTTCTGGAAAACCCTGGGTCCTGCCTGTGGAAGAGGTAGAATCTAGCCAAGATTCACCAAAAATCACCATTTGAGTGACTGCTCCAATCTTGATTCAATTCCAGTTTCCTGCAAAAGCACACCCTGAAGAAAATCACCTGAAAAGCAATGTTGCAAATAGGTGTTAGCCTTTGAGCTGTGTTGGAGACTTGAATTGAGTTATTTTTTAAATAAAATTACTTATTCAAAAAACAGATAAATCTTCTCTAAACCGAGATCTTCCAGTTTAAAGTCACCACATATGTGTTGTGTCTATAGATATGCTTACTGTGAACATGACATGTAATGGAAGGTGGGATACATATGTTCTCTTGCCAAATAGAGTCTCCATGATTCAGACAGGACAGAGCACAACCTCTCAGCCACACACACACAGAGAACATATTCCTGGCAACAAGCTATCTAGAGAAAACACAAAAGAGGATGCCTTGCCTCCAAATTGGCTGTTTCACAACATTTCACTGTGTCATGACAAGGGAGAAAAAAATAGACCTGGATTCAAATAGCACCAAATCTCTTTGCTCTTACTGAATCTTAAACTTTCTGTCATATTTCTTCACTTCCTGTATGTCTTTTGAATTTACTATAACAGCTTCTTGTTTAGATTTTAAGTAATTCTTATAAATTTTACTAAAAAAACAAGTGTCCCTACTGCTATTCACTGTCATGCTTAAATTCTATACATCACTCAATTTTAATGCTTATGAGCTTAGTTAATTAATGATTATGTTTGTAATTGCCACATATGATAAATTTAGTTAATTTACTTATTTTTAGTTAAAAGAATTAAACTCAATCAAATATTAGTCTCAGAACTGATTCATGGTATAATTTATGTGTTCTGGAGGCTTTTCAGATGTTGATTACATTTGCCATTAAAATACAATTTTAAAAAATCCTGTGAAGGATAACTCCATGTGCACTAAACTGGTAAAATCCAGGGCATGTGATGAAAAACACACATAATGGTAAATTTGGAAAAGCTGGTAAGTATTATAAATGGTTGGCAAGAGCTTAAAAACCCACAATGACTCACTATGTCACTATTTTAGTATATATAAATGCTGAGAAAATCAGAAGTATTTGTTAAAATTTCTACTACGATGCACTAGATTTATGATTTTCAGAATGTACTTCCCTATATATACTGTAGTTCTGTGCTAGCTTTGAGTAGCAGAAAGGCTTCTTTTGCTGTTTTTTAAAGATTTATTTTTTATTTGAGAGGTCAAGTTACAGACATAGAGAAGAAGAGATAGAAAGAGAGGTCTTTTAGCCACTGGTTCACTCCCAAAATGGCTGCAACAGCTGGAGCTAAACAAATACAAAGCCAGGAGCTAGAAGCTTCCTCTGGGTGTCCCATATGGGTGCAGGGTCCCAAGCACTTTGGTCATCTTCCACTGCTTTCCCAGACAAATAGCAAAGAGCTGTATTGGAAGTGCAGCAGCAATGACTGGAATCAGCACTCATATGGGATGATGGTGCTTCAGGTGAAGGTTTAACCTACTATGCCACAGCGTTGGCCCAGTGATAAATTTTAGGAAGACATCCTTCATGTAGATTAGTCTATAATATTGTAAGGTAAGGTTTAGGTTTTATTTCCCACACATCAGTGTTTATCTTTTGGCAACTATAAATATTGAATATCATGAATATGTATATATATGTACATATTTTGTAGCTGCAGATTTTGTCATTCTTTCTTTCTCTTTTTAATGCCTATTATGCCATTTTATGGAAATTGTATTGATATTACCTGTACACAATGATCAGGCATTTCCATTGTAATATGTGTTTATGTGTACAAGAAGTTTTGTGTCTGTGTGTATACGAGTGCACAATTTTTGATAGCTTCAAAAGTAATGCTGTGAGAAATATTAACACTCATTTCAAAATCTGTCCTCCCCAGAGATGGATGTCTATGAGTCAGACCACAAGACCCCTCTAAGTGTTATGGACTGAAATGTGCTTTCCTAAACTCACACATTAAAGTGCTAACCACCAACATGACTCTACCTGGAGAAAGTGCTTTTTAGCAGGTCAAATAATATCTTATGTGTGACGTCCATCAGGAGAAAGATTTCTGGAAAAATCAAGCCAGTATGACCTTGATCTTGTATTTTCAAACTTCACAACTCTAAGAAGTAAATTTCCATGATATAAAACATATTATCTATGGACTTTTGTTAGCAAAGTAATACAACCTTATTTCTGCCAGCATTTCCTGCAGCCACCTAGAAGGTCCACACCATTATCAGGGAAACACAGAAGCTAAAACTATGACTTCAGATGGACAAACCTCTAGAAACACAAGAAAGATACCCTTCTCAATGACCCAGAAAAAATAAAAAATGTGTCAAAGCCAAGGACAGTAGAAAACAGTGAATAATAAAGATCACAGCAGAAGTAAATAAGGAAGAAACTTGAGAAATTAAAATTAATAAAATTAAGAGCTAGTTCATTAAAAAAAATTCTCAAGCTATAGTAAGAGAAATAGGAAATGATCCAAATGGATGAGATCAAAGAGAGGAAATAATATCTATTCAAACAGGAAAATAAGAATTTGCATTCATATTTCTGTTTGCAGATAGCATGATTTTATATGGAGAGAAACCTAAGAACATCATCAAGAAAATTCTGAAAATGATAAATGAACTTAGCAAAATTGACAATACAAAATAAAATCAGTTGCACTTTTGTACATAATAGTCAACTCACTTGGGAAACAAATTATAAGAACAAACATATTTACAATTTTCACAAGAAAATAAAATACCTCACAATAAATTTAATCCAGGATATGAAAGCCCTCTACAATAAAAGTCACAAAACAATGATGAAAGAAAATAAATATATAAACATTGGAAAGATGTCTAATGAACCTTGATTGAAACAATTTGTATGATTGAGCTTTTATACTAACCAAAGTAATGTGTACCTTTGATGCAATTTGCCTTGAAACACCAATTAAATTCTTCACAGAGGGAATAGCACTGGGGCACAATGGGTTACATTTCCACCTGCAATGCAAGGATCCCATAGAATAATTGTTTAAGTACTGTCAGCTCTACTTTTGATCCAGCTCTCTGTTAATGTGATTGAGAAAGTGGGACAAGATGACCCAAGTACCTGAGTCTTTGCCACCAATGTGGGAGATGGAGAGGGAGTTCCAGACTCTAGATTTGTCCTTGCTCAGCACCAGCCATTGTTTCCTTTAGGGAAGTGAACCAAGAGATGAAAGACCTCTTTCACTCTCTGATTCTCTTTGTCACTCTGTCTTTCAAATAAATAAATCTTTTCAAAAAGAAAACCAATTCTTCACAGAAGTAGAAAATAAAAAACTAAACTTCATTTGAAATCAGAAAGCCCCAAATTTCAAAGCCATCTTGAACAACATAATAAATCTGAAGGCACCACAATATCTAATTTCAAGACATTATAAAAGTAGTGTAAGCATTGGCATAATATCAGACACATAGTTCAATGGAACAGAACAAACATCTCAGAAATAAACCCACACTTCCACAAGCAACTTATCTTTAACAAAGGAATAAAAATACCCTGAAAAAAGAAGAATCTTTTTAAAAATGGTCCAGAGAAAACTGATTATCCATATGTAGAAGACTAAAAACAAAATCTAACACATCTTACACTATGTAAAAGTGAACTCACAGTAATGTAATACCTAAATAGAAGACCAAAAACTAAGTAAACATAGAGAAAGTGTATAACACTGGCATAGAAACAGCTATTGTATAAGATTCCAAAAGCACAAGCAATAAAAATAAAAATAAATTTGATAATATCAAATAAGATGCTTCATACAAAAAAGTAATCATCAGAGTCAAGATACAATGAGCACAGTGGCAGAAAACACTTGAAAAATCTGAATATGACAAAGGATTTATGTCCAGAATATATGGAGAATTGGAAAAACTCTAAACAAAAAAAAATAGCACAGTTAAGAAATGGGCAAGGATCATAATAGACATTCTATCAGAAAAAAAATATAAATGGTCAAAACATGTGAATGTGCTCAGTGTCACTAACCATCAGGGAAATGTAAATCAAACCACAATATGAGGATCCAAAACCTATAAGAGAATGCAATGCTCAGGTTTTTGTCTGTGCATTGAGTGGGTTTAGAAGATCCTGTTCACCAGCAGCGAGAAGAATCTACATGTAGGCAAAGAAAATCTTACTCTTTTTCTAACAGGCTTATTTGAATCTTGACCAGTTCCTGTTAGCCTTGCCACAAACTTTCCAGTTTCACTAATTTCCATCTGCTAAACTCTTATTTAATCTCCTCTCTGTATAGTAGTCCTTCTATCTATTGAGGATACATTTGTCTTGTTTTGTTTTATTCCTTCTGTCTCTTACTAATTTCTTGCAAGGAAGTGTGACCCTCAAAAGATCCATTTATTTATGCAGTCTTCAGTTTTCATTAGTGACTACATGCCAAGTAGTATGTTAAAGGCAAGGCATAGATCAGAGTTTGTGAAATCAAGAGGCTTCCATAGCCTTGGCAACTCATGACAAGAGCCTTGGGTGATTGCTGACATCATAAATAAGAGTGTCAATTGTTAAATCAACAATGGAAGTCACTACACACCTACTCCCCATGTAGGATCTCTGTCCTTAATGTGCTGTACTATGCAAATTAATGGTAAAACTACTACTCAAACAGTACTTTTTTTAACTTTTATTTAATAAATATAAATTTTCAAAGTACAGCATATGGATTATAGTGGCTTTTTCCTTCCCCATAACTTCCCTCCCACCCGAAACCCTCCCATCTCCTGCTCCCTCTCCCATTCCATTCACATCAAGATTCATTTTCAATTCTCTTTATATACAGAAGATCAATTTAGTATATGTTAAGTAAAGAGTTCATCTGTTTGCACCCACACAGAAATACAAAGTGTAAAGTACTGTTTGAGTACTAGTTATAGCATTAATTCACATGTACAACACATTAAGGTCAGAGATCCTACATGAGGAGTAAGTGCACAATGACTCCTGTTGTTGACTTAACAATTGACACTCTTGTTTATGGCATCAGTAATCAACCTAGGCTCTTGTCATTAGTTGCCAAGGCTATGGAAGCCTTTTGAGTTCACTGACTCTGATCTTATTTAGACAAGGCCATGGTCAAAGTGGAAGTTCTCTCCTCCCTTCAGAGAAAGGTACCTCCTTCTTTGATGGCCCCATTATTTCCACTGGGATCTTACTCGCAGAGATATTTCATTTAGTTTTTATTTATTTATTTATTTTTTTTTGCCAGAGTGTCTTGGCTTTCCATGCCTAAAATACTCTCCTGGGTTCTTCAGCCAGATCTGAATGCCTTAAGGGCTGATTCTGAGGCCAGAGTGTTTTAAAAAGTACTTTATACTTTGTGTTTCTGTGTGGGTGCAAGCTGTTGAAATCTTTACTTAATAAATACTAAGTTGATCTTCTGTATATGAAGATAATTGAAAATGAATCTTGATGAAGAATGGGATGGGAAAGGGAGTGAGAGATGGGATGGTTGCAGCTGGGAGGGAGGTTATGGGGGGAAAAGCCACTATAATCCAAAAGTTGTACTTTGGAAATTTACATTTATTAAATAAAAGTTGAAAAAAAGGCAAGGCATAGGCCAGAAACTAAGCAAAATTCACTCTGCTTAAAGCAGAGTTGGGGTCAGGAGCCATTCACTAAGACAAAGATGGAGAAGTAGGCAGAAGTAAGATAAAAAAGGGTCATGTAGCTTTCTTACTAGCATGAAGATATGAAGGTGCAATAAGGTGGCAGCTATTGTGTTTTACTTTCTGCTTGAGGAATTGCTTGAAGTTGAGAGCAAGACCGGGAGCCATGTTAGATAAATATTGCAATTCCATTTGTGTAGGAGATAGCAGATCTAAGGAAGGTGGCTAGTGGAATGAAGAGATTTGAGCAGGGAGATGGCAATTGGAATGAAGAGAATTGAGCAGCTAAGGAATAGAATCATCCAGTCATAAATGAATGGAAAAAGGAAAGAATTGATGATTCCCAAATATTTGCCTTTTAGAGTAGTTTGAATGTTAGTGACATATTCCAAGATAAGGATTACCAAAGTGGAAGAAAGTTTTACTTTTAATTTTGCTCATATTGATTTTGAGGAACCTGTAAAGGTTATAGTTGAGTTCTATGCTAAGGAAAAATGTAAATTTCTTTAGTATAATATAAAGTATGAATCATGAGGAGTAGAAGAAATTAGCTAGGCACTGCACATTTGTGTAAAGTGTGAAAACAACCACTGCAATGGTAAACATTTGAGCAATATCAATATTTAGTTTTAGGCAGAAGTGATGGCAAATGGACTCAAAAGGAGTAATCAGAAGTTCAGAGGAAAGCCAGGATATGAGATAGGATGTATGCTGAGAGAGGCAGTATTTGAGGAGGGAGCTTGGAAATGTGTCAGATGACGCCTTCTAATCCCTTTCTTTATTCTTATTTGTTCTCTATCCCATTAACCTGCTTTACTTTCATAATAAAATTTATTCTTAATGAACTTGTATTTTATATTTTCTTATTAGCATGTGATCATATTATCACTAAGAGAAAAAGGTTCTATATTCAGTGCATAAAAAAGGGTTTGGCACATAGTAGAACTTTAATGAAGTGCTGAGCGAATGACATTCACTCAGTCAATGAGGAATTAAAAGCATAAATTGCGTTAACCAACACAGTAATTACTAATGACCTTGGAAAGAGCAATTTGAGAGGAATACTGGGAATAAAAATAAGGCTTCAAAAAACTGAATAACAGAAAGAAAGGAAATTGGGTTTATGCCAACATTGAAGACTTTTTTGAAGAATTTAAATTGATATTGAGAGGGGCTGGCACTGTGGCATAGTGAGTTAAGCTGCCACCTGTGATGCCAGCATCCCATTGAATACCAGTTTGAGTCTAGGCTACTTCACTTACAATTCAACTCCCTTCTAAGGCACCTGAGGAAGTAGCAGAAGATGAATCAAGGACCTGGACTTCTGCCTCTTATGTGGGAGACCTGAATAAACCCTGACTTAAGCTTGTCTCAGCCCCAGCTGTTGTGACATTTTGGGTAATGAGCCAGCAGATGAGAGATCTGCCTGTCTTTCCCTCTCCCTCTCTCTATAACTCTTCCATTCAATTAAAAAATAAATATTAATAAACTGATAAAATAAAAAAGTCACTGTAATCCAAAAGCTGTACTTTGGAAATTTATATTTATTAAATTAAAGTTAAAAAAATAAACTGATAAAAGAAAAAGACAATGGTATATCATCTTATTCCAAAAAGGTAAAAAATAATAAATGATAGAGAGGACATGGGAAAAGAAACCACCATACAGTATGGGTGAAAGTGCAAATTAGTACAGGTGTTATGGAGAACAGTATGGACATTCCTCAAAAAACATAAAAGTGAATCTACCATGACACAGTTATCTTACTCTTGGCTATATAGTAGAAATAAATGAAATCAGCATAGCATATCAAAGAGACAACAATTTTTCTATAGTCACTACAATGCAGTTCACAGCAGCTATGATTTGGAACCAATCTAGCTGTCAATCAATGAAAAGTGGACAAGGGAACATCATTTAGACACAAAAAGAATAAAATGTTATATCCTGCAAAATGTAAAGAAGGAAGTCATAAAATCAACTGAAATAAGCCAGGACCAAAACCACAAATGTCACATGTTCCTTGTCATCTATGGAAGTGAAAAAAATAATGAATCTGACCATAGAATTGAGATTATTAGAGGTTGGGAAGGGTAGAGGGTAGGGATAGAGGGGGACTGAATAACAGGCAGCAAAATACACTGAAGCAGAAGTAACTTTGGTGTTCCATAATACAATTTGATGACTACAGTTCACCACATTAGGTATTGTGTAAGGGACTGGAGGAGAGGAGCTAGTAGGCTCAAATTTATAAAGAGGAAATTGGAAACACAGCAGCCTATTTTGATCAATTTCTATGTTGTATACATGTTCAAATATGCCACTATACCCTATAATAATATGACTAGTAAAGATTAATCAAAAGTTATTTTTTTTTTGACAGACAGAGTGGACAGTGAGAGAGAGACAGAGAGAAAGGTATTTGTTTTCCATTGGTTCACCCCACAATGGCCACTGCAGCCGGCACACTGTGGCCGGAGCACCACGCTGATCCGAAGCCAGGAGCCAGGTGCTTCCTCCTGGTCTCCCATGCGGGTGCAGGGCCCAAGCACTTGGGCCATCCTCCACTGCCTTTCCAGGCCACAGCAGAGAGCTGGACTGGAAGAGGAGCAACTGGGACAGAATCCAGCACCCCAACCAGGGCTAGAACCCGGGATGCCAGTGCCGCAGGCAGAGGATTAGCCTATTGAGCCACGGCACCAGCAAGGATCTACTTCTTAAACTAGTTGCCGGTGCCAACTAGTAACAGGGTCCAATGACTTCCCTGTACTACATAGGAAGGTAATATAAAAGTGCTTTCTTCTGGCGAGAATACAAACTGATACAAAGGGACAATTTCTTGCAATTGGTTAACCAAAGTCAGGAAGAGAGAACACATGGAGTCAATGGCAAGCTTGGTAGCTCAACCCTAATCCTGCAAAGAACTTAATCAATGGCTACAACCATTCCTGATATTGTATGAGGAGCAAAGTGATCTAATTTGGAAGATAGCTAAGAACGAAGTCTCCTGGCCTGCCTCTTGTGATGCCATCTTCAAGGGAAATGTTCACTATGATCATGATCATGATCATGATCATAGATCATGAACTTTTTGAAATGCCTTCATAAGAATATATATGCATGAGGCTAGTATTGTGGCATAATAGGATAATCACCATCTTTGAAGCTGGTATCCCTTATGGGCAATAGTTCATGTTCCAGCTGCTCCACTTCTGCTCTAACTCCTGCTGATAAGCCTGGGAAAGCAGTAAAAAATGATCAAAATCCTTGGCTCTTACACCCACATGGGAGATCTGGGTGAAGCTCCTAAATCATGGCTTCAGCCTGGCCCATCCTTAGCCATTGCACCCACTTGGGTAGTGAATCAGCAGATGAAAATCTCTCTCTGCCTGTCTCTCTGCCTTATGAATGAAATGAAAATAAGTAAATAATTTTTTAATTTTTTTATTTGACAGACAGTGAGAGAGAAAGAGAGAAAGGTCTTACTTCCATTGGTTCACCCCCCAAATGGCCGCTACAGCTGGCATGCTGCGCCAATCCAAAGCCAGGAGCCAGGGGCTTCCTCCAGGTCTCCCACATGGGTGCAGGCACTCAAGCACTTGAGCCATCCTCCACTGCCTTCCCGGGCCACAGCAGAAAGCTGGACTGGAAGAGGAGCAGCTGGGACTAGAACCCAGTGCCCAAATGGGATGCTGGCACCACAGGCAGAGGATTAGCCAAGTAAGCTATGGCACTGGTCACAGTAAATAAAATTTTTAAAAGTGATATATATATATGCATGCATCTTTTTTTCTTTATAAAGGGACATTTTTTTCTGTACTTTGCTTTACATATAAGCATTCTATCCCTAAATCATTTTTCTGGCCATAACATATTTAGTATTTCATTGTAATGTATTTTACCAATTACCTATCAATATTCATTTAGGTTGTCTATGTTGTATTCCTATTATAAACAGTATTACAAATAAATTGCATAATCTTTATATATTTGGCCAAATATATGTAAGATAACATCCTTTAGTTGAATCCTACTGAGACATTTGAATTTAAAGTATTTTGCATAGAAATCTGTTACATTATCCTCCAAAGAGACTACTGCATTGCACTACTACCAATAAGAGTGAAAGTGCTTGTTTTCCCACACCTTCAACAAGTGTGTGTGATCAGACTCAGAATTCCTTCAGATGCTTCCAATTTCTCATTTCTTCTGACCTCTATATTCAAGTTTTCTTTCCTTCTTTTCACTTCTCTGTTAAGATGGTCCTGCATTTATTTCCTCTGCATTTACCTTCTGCCATCCCTCATACTGCCAACCTCATTTTGCTGGTCTCAAACTCCCCTTATACATTCCCTAAAGTTCAGCACAACTGAATAGAAAACAGGTGCTCTATCACTGGTCTTCCAATTTGCCAGCCTCCTGAACCAACAGAGAATGTTATTCAGGAAACATGGCAAAACTTAATCTGGGTCATATTATAAGAAATAACTTCCTATTGGTATAGCCATGAGGAAAAGTTTTCTATAATAATTCTGTATTGGCTTTTGTTAAAATGAAATCTTGGCTGGTATAGTGAGTGAAGCTGCCATGTGCAGTGCTGGCATCCCATATGGGCACCATTTTGAGTCCTTGCTGCTCCATTTCTGATCCAGCTCCCTGCTAATGAGCCTGAGAAAGCAGCAGAGGATGGCTCCAGTGCTTAGGCCCCTTCACCCACATGGGAGACCTGGATGAAGCTCCTGGTTCCTGGCTTCAGTCTATCCCAGTGCTGGCTGTTGCAATCATTAGAGGGGTGAATCAGCAGATGGAGGATTTCTCCCCTTCCTTTCTGTCTCTCCCTCCCCCTGCCACTCTGTATGTGTGTGTGTGTGTGTGTGTGTGTCTGCCTATCCTTCTGGATTTCAACTAAATAAATAAACCTTTAAAAAAAGGACATGCAGGTAACTTTAAAAACAATGGAATTCTTTTCCTATATTCCATATTGGATGGGATTCCTGCCTTTTGAAACAATAGCTTGTGATTTTTATTCATTACACCTTCTTGGGAACTGGGGTGAGAGTAAGTAAAAACAGGGATAAAAGAAAGGGAAGAAAACAACCCTAAAAATACCACATTGTAAAGTAGGAACTGTCGCTCCCCCTCTTCGTGGAGGAACGACACAGGACCCTGCGCTGTTCTCTCGTCTGCTCGGCCCTCCCCGGGTTTGCTGCTGGTTCTTCCCGGGTTGGCTACTATCCCTTCCACCTCCGTGGAAGGGCAGTTCCCCCTGGCCGCTTTCCCCACTTCCGCAGGGGAGCGGCACACCGCCGGCCGGCTCTCTCGGGGGCTGCACGGGTTCCCTTAGATGTTCCCCATAGATGTTCCTGGTGCATGCCGTCTCTCTCCTCCTTTATAGTCCTCCTCCGCCAATCCCAACTCGGCTGAGTACGCTGCTCTCCAATCAGGAGCAAGTCCTACAGTTAATTGGTTGAACTGGAGGCAGCTGTGCGGAAGCTGTTTACTTCTCTCCCAGCGCCATATTGTGGGAGAGCAGATGCATAGAATAAGTCCTAATTCGAGTAACTTAGTCTAGTCCGGATTGCTCCCCACAGATCCCCCTTTCTTTTTATTTTTTAGCGTTGATACGCACCTGTCTTCGGTGTCCCGCAGCACACACTCTGCTGTACTTGCTAGAGTTGCCACAGGCTCTTACAAGTCCTATCAGGCAAACCGAATCCGGGTCCTCTCTTCGCCATGTTGTGAGGAGGTTTCTAGGCGCTGATGCGTGCCTGTGTTCGGTGCCCTGCAGCGCATGCTCTGCTCTGCTAGAACTGCCTGCAGGTGTTTACAAAACCTATCAGGCAAACCGAATCCAAGCCTTCTCATTGCCTTATTGTGGGGGAGACTTATTAGTGTTGGTTCGTGCCTATCTTCGGTGACCTGCAGCTCATACTCTGGTCGAGCTTTGCTAGCGCTTACCGCCTTAAATCAGGCAGACCGAATCCAAGCCTCCTAATTGGCATGTTGAGGGGAGGCCTTATTTCTCTCTATTTCTCTATCTCCGGGCATTCCTATTTCTCCCATTTTACTTCTATCTTCCAGCATTCCTATTTCTCTCACTTTACTTCTAAAACTTCTGTTTCTCTTATCCCCGCAGCTTTCCGGCACCTCGCCCCGCCGGCGGGTTCCCGGCTCTGCGCCGCTTCAGCCCGTGCGCCTCTCTCATCTGCGCAGCTTCCCGGCTTTGCTCGGCTCGGCTTTGCGAGCTCCGCGGTCTCCACGCTTAACCCTTTCGCGTCTGAACCACGGCCTACGCCAGCGTTCCCTATCTATTCACGCCCCGTGCTCTCTCTGCACGCGGCGGCTTCCGCGAGTAACACAGCGTAGCTTGCGTCTCCGCCACTAGGATTCAATCTAAGTTCCCCGGGCTAGCCTGGCGAATTCAACCCAGCGTACGTCTCCGCCCCACGATTTGGCTTCCCGTCCTTTGCTCCCCGGGCTAATCAGACGGATCCCAATCTGGCTTACGTCTCAGCTTCTGGTTTCAACTTTTCGCCCCCTATTCCCGGGCTAACTTGAGAACCCCAAAGTGGCTTTCGTTTCCGCCTCGGCCTGCCCCCCGCGGCTTCAATTTCCCTAACATTTTTCTCTACCCGGTATGTTTCCCCAAGCTTTCCTCCAACGATATTCCTCCCTCATTTCTCCTGGCCTCTCCCCACAGTCCGCGTCCGAATCTGTTTGTTCTAGCTTTCACTTTCTCTTTCGACCTTAGAGATTTCTCCCAGCTTCCCCCCGTAGTCCGTATCCGAGTCTATGCCTAGGCTTTCAATAGCTTCTTCCGGCTCCTTTTTCGTCCGGTTTTTCCCTAGGCTGTTTCGAGTCTATGCCTAGGCTTTCAATAGCTTCTTCCGGCTCCTTTTTCGTCCGGCTTTTCCCTAGGCTGTTTGCTAGTTTCTCTCTCCGGTATTTTCCCATTTCTTCCCGTTTCTTCCCTCCTAGGTTTCCTATCCGTCCTAAGTTTCCTATCCGTCCTAGGTTTTCTATCCGAGTCAGGTTTCCTATCCGAGTCACGGCACCATTATGTCGCTCCCCGTCTTCATGGGGGAACGACACTAAACCCTGCCTAGGCTTCATATCCGAGTCACGGCACCATTATGTCGCTCCCCCTCTTCGTGGAGGAACGACACAGGACCCTGCGCTGTTCTCTCGTCTGCTCGGCCCTCCCCGGGTTTGCTGCTGGTTCTTCCCGGGTTGGCTACTATCCCTTCCACCTCCGTGGAAGGGCAGTTCCCCCTGGCCGCTTTCCCCACTTCCGCAGGGGAGCGGCACACCGCCGGCCGGCTCTCTCGGGGGCTGCACGGGTTCCCTTAGATGTTCCCCATAGATGTTCCTGGTGCATGCCGTCTCTCTCCTCCTTTATAGTCCTCCTCCGCCAATCCCAACTCGGCTGAGTACGCTGCTCTCCAATCAGGAGCAAGTCCTACAGTTAATTGGTTGAACTGGAGGCAGCTGTGCGGAAGCTGTTTACTTCTCTCCCAGCGCCATATTGTGGGAGAGCAGATGCATAGAATAAGTCCTAATTCGAGTAACTTAGTCTAGTCCGGATTGCTCCCCACAGGAACAAATGGGCAAGAAGGCTGAAGGTGAGGAGGGAAAAAAGTGAAATTCTTCAATCCTCAAAAAAAGAAAGGAATGAAGAAGGAAGTGTTATGTAGGGAAGTATGGTTATGTTCTTAAGATTGTATCTGTGAAATACATTGAATCTGTCCTCTATATATTAAATATATTAAATAAAGTATTTAAAAATGAAAAGTTCTTTCCTTTATTGCATCACTACTGCCTCACTCCAGCACTCCAAACACAGAATCCAAGGACAGGCATGGGTTGCAGGGTGGGTCTCAGTGGAAAAAACAATGCCAGCCCTATTTCTATAACAGAAACCTCCTGACTCCTGATTCAGCAAAGCTCTACCTACCAACCATAATCAACTTCATAAAATAACCCTTAGGACAAAGCCTCAGAGAAAAGCAATGACAGCACCATTTCTTCGCCTATGAAGCATCTTAGAAATTAGCATGCTGCTGGGGCCAGCGCTGTAGTGCAGTATATTAATACTCCACATGCAGCACCAGCATCCCATATGGGCAATGGTTCTAGTTCCAGCTCCCTGCTATGACCTGGGAAAGTAGCAGAAGATGGCCGAAGTGCTTGGGCTCCTGCACCTGTGTGGGAGACTGGGAAGTAGCTCCTGGCTTCTGGCTTTGGATCAGTGCAGCTCCAGTTTTTGTAGCCATTTGGGGAGTGAACCAGCAGAAGGAAGACCTTTCTCTCTGTCTCTCCCTCTCGCTTTAACTCCAAGTCTCAAATAAATAAATAAAATTGTAAAAAAAAATAAAGAATAAAGAAGTTAGCATGCTGCTAAAGAAAGTAAGATTATGGGCAAGTTATGTATAAAGAACGCAAGGATGCAAAGTCAGGAGGCAGTTTGTTGATTTATGAGCACCCACAGTGAATTGCAGATGATAGAAGGTGATGCATCCCAAAATGGGAACTAAAGTAGGAAGCCAAGAAACCAGTGCTTAACAAGACTTTGAGATTTACAAGAGTAAATTTTTCTTAGTAGATAAGACAAAACACATCGTTTATTTTTTGCAATGTTTTAAAGATTTATTTTAATCCATTTGAAAGACAAAGTTACCGAGAGAGGTAGAGACAGAAGAGGGAGATAGAGAGATCTCCCATCCACTGGTTCACTCCCCGTAATGGCTGCAATGGCTGAAACTGAGCTCATCTGAAGTCAGGAGCAAGGAACTTCCTTCAGGTCTCCCACGTGGGTGCAGGGATCTAAAGACTTAGGCCATCCTCTGCTGCTTTTTCAGGCACATGAGCAGGAAGCTGGATTGGAAGTGGAACAGTCCATGTGGGATGCCAGTGCTGCAGACAGAGGCTTTAACTCACTGTACCACAATGCGAGCCCCATCATTTTTAATCTAATTATCTTTTTCATATCATTTAAAAGGCATGTGGGGGGCAAAGGAGTTTCTTCCATTTGCTGGTATGTCCCCAAATGCCCACAATAGCTGGGAATGTGCCAGCCTGAAGCCAGGATCCTGGCACTCCATCTAGGCCTGGGTAAGTTCAGCTGATTTTGAGAACACACAGTCCTAGGTGATACCTGCCTTTTATAAACACATGTTTCATTATAAAATAACACCAACTACTATAAACACATGTCTCATTATAAAATAACACCAACCTAGGCTTCTAGGACTTGAGAGAAAACTTTAAAATACCTCACAGATAAGAGCAATGCATTAATCCAGAGACTGCTATGAGCCAACAGATTTCAAGAGTTCATCTTTGGGGTGAGCAAGAAAGCAGAGTCAGTCATAGCAGTTCTGGGCCCCCTTGACCCTGGAGTGGGTAAACAAACTAGCTGAGTCTAATTTAGGCTGGGTGAACAGACCAGTAGTCTGGCCAAAGATTGTGTCACCCATTCAGGAATCTGGACACGAAAGTGGCCTAAAAAGAATCTTCAGGAGATGCACACAACAATAGAGCGCTAAGGGGGTAATAAATGTGCAGATTCTAACCCAAGACAGCAGAAAATGCTAACCTTCTCTTCTGTTGTAAAGTTTCCTTACTTTATTTTAAAGGCCTTGGAAAACATATCTGTGGACAATTCATATGTAAGACACACATGGATCATTCATAATTGGCCTGTAAATATTAGCATTATGTCATTGAGAAATCAACATCAATAAGTACCTCAGGGAGGGACACTTAAAGAGAATTACTTCAGTCTGCTTCCTAGGGAATTATGCATCCTACATGAATTCTTCTTACAAAATGGCCCAATTGTTTGGGCCCCTGCCACTCCCATAGGGCAGGAGACTCAGAAGAAGCTCCTGGCTCCTGGATTCAACTTGGCCCAGCCCTGACAATTATTGCCATTTAGGGAGTAAGCAAACAGATGAAAAATTCTCTCTCTCTCTCTCTCTCTCTCCCTCCCCTTCTCCCTCTCATCTCTCTCTTTTCTACCTGTAACTCTTTCAAATAAAAATATTTTTAAAAGAAATTATAGATATGTAATAATTTTATCTCCCAATGAATAGTGTAATGCTAATTGAAAGTGAGTTTAAACCAGTTTTAAATGTCTAATATAAGCTCTAGGAAAATTACCAAAAGAAAAATTTAGGAAATACTTATCTTTGATATCTTAATAAAATAGACAAAGTGAAATTCTAGCAAAACAAGGAGATACTGATATTTAGAATAGTGGGTAATAAGTTATTCATCATGTATAGGAGTACCTGTGTTTGAGTCTTTTAGAAAAGACAATAGCAGCCAAATATCCCAGAAGCCAAGAGAGGAGGGATTCCCAAGATGAAATAGTTGGTGGTACCCTATACTACCAAGGATCCTCATTCTTAAACTTGTTGCCAATGACAACTGGTAGCAGAATCCAGAGATCCCTCTTTACTACATAGGAGGGTAATTCCAAGGTTCTTTCCTCTGGTGAGAATACAAATGGATACAAAGGGGCAATTTCTTACAATTGATCTTAACCAAAGTCAGGAAGAGAGATGAGCACATATCAAGTGGAGTCAATAAGTCTCAGTTCCTCAACCCTAACCATTCAAAGAACTCAGTCAATGACTGTCAGCATTCCTGATGTTGCATGAGGAGCAATGTAATCTAATTTGGAAGAGGGTTAAGAATGGAATCTCTTGGCCTGCTTTTATAGTGCCAGCTTGAAGGAAAAATTCTTATAGAAATGACCACTCACAGAACTGGTTTAATGGAATTACACTGACAACTCACATCTGCTCTCTGTCCATTCCATTTTGGTCATAAAAAAAAAAAACAAACAAACAACAAAAAAAAAACCCACTTTATTCATTCATTCATTTGAATGAGTGAACAAAAGGGGAAAATGCACAGACACTTTTTTTCCATCTGTTACATCTCTTCCCAAATGAAACAGGGCCATCTGAAGCCATGCTTCAGGATCTCTCATGTTGGTAGAAAGAATCTAAGCACTTTGACCATTATATGCTGCTTCTCAATCTTGTGCATTGGCAGGAAGCTAGACTGGAGTGATGACAGGACTAGATTCCATGTACTCCAACACATAAGGAAGACATCTCAAGTGGCAGCTTAACTCACTGCAACATAACACCCATCCCAAGGCTTTCATTTTTAAACTCTCTTAACTGTGTAACTCCCAATGAGTCTTGGATTTTTGGATGTTGAAATTTTAAAATCCACCACTTAATTTTTTAAAACATATTCAGAAAGCTACTTTTATAAACAAAATCAGTTCTCCAGCAAACGTGACTATACTCCCATCCATTTAATGATTCAAATAAAGCATAACCAGTTAATAACTGATTATGGATCCAGGGGAATCATTTTTCTGCAATAATTCATCACCTCAATTTTCAATTTTTAAATGCTAGATCTTTGTCCTTTCCCATAATACAGTCTTCCAAGATATCTTTTTTCTTTTAGTTTGACAGGTAGACTTATAGACAGTGAGAGAGAGACAGAGAGAAAGGACTTCCTTTCATTGGATCACTCCCCTAATGGCTACCACAGCCAGCACTGCACCGATCTGAAGCCAGGAGCCGGATACTTCCTCCCAGTCTCCCATGCAGGTGCAGGGACCCAAGCACTTGGGCATCCCCCACTGCCTTCCCAGGCCACAGCAGAGAGCTGGACTGGAAGGGGAGCACCCTAACTAGTACCTGGCACCCCAACCAAGACTAGAACCTGGGGTGCCGGTGCCGCAGGCAGAGGATTAGCCAAGTGAGCCATGGTGCCAGCCCCGAGATATCTTTTTAAACTAGATGTTATTTAAGAATATTTTTTATGATTTATAGAAAAATTACAAAGATAAAACTGTTTAGAGATACCTCACACCCCAGTTTAATAGTGAAAACCCCAGTTTACACTATTACTAACATCTCATAGTTACATGGCACAATTATCACAATTAATGTGGTAATATTTAAATACTATCTTCTGTTTTTTTAAGATGTATTTTAATTTGAAAGGCAGATTTACAAGGAAGGAGAGAGGGAGAGGTCTTCCATCCACTAGTTTACTCCACAAAAGTCAGCAATGCCTGGCGCTGAGACAAGCAAAAATCAAGAGCCCAGAACTCCATCTGGGTTCCCACATGGGTGGCAGGAACCCGAGCACTTGGACCATATTATGCTACTTCCACAGGTACACTAGCAGGTAACTGGATTGGAAGTGGAGCAGCTGGGATTTTAACCAGCACTCAGGTGGGATTACTTGCATTGTAGATGGTAGCTTACATTGGGCCACAACACTGGCTTGATATTGACTCATCATTTCTAAAGTCTACATTTTATTTGAATTTCCTTTAATTACATAATATAATGATTTGAATTTCCATAATTACATTATATCTTTTATCTATTACAGAAACACCAAATTTCAATTTAAAATGAGAATCTAGATGTTTGAATTATAAAAATATGTGGGGTGGGGGGCTGGCGCTGTGGCACAGTGGGTTAATGCCCTGGCCTGAAGCACCAGCATCACACATGCATGCCGGTTCTAGTCTCAGCTGTTATGATCCAGCTCTCTGCTATGGCCTGGGAAAGCAGTAGAAGATGGCCCAAGTCCTTGGGCCCCTGCACCCACATGGGAGACTTATATGGAGTTCCAGGCTCCAGGTTTTCAAATGGCCAAGCCCTGTTCACTGTGGTCATTTGAGGAGTGAACCAGCAGATTCAAGATCCTCATCCTTCTGTCTCTCCCTCTTTCCCTGTAAATCTGCCTTTAAAATAAAATTTTTAATTCTTATAAAAAAGGGGTGGGGACAGTAAAACAGGGCCACATCCAAATAACATCCAAATAACAGCAAGGCTAGAGTTGTGCTGTTTCAAGTGGGAAGTCTCCAGCTTATAGACACTGACATAAAAGACACACTCACAATATATTTCAAAATAACAGATGAGATGTTTACAAGACAGATTAATATTATGATGACTTCTATTGTAAAGTTACAGTGAGTATAAGCAGATCCCTTCTAGTACAGCCAGGTTAACCCAGTGCCTAATGCAAGGAGACAGCTTGAGGAGAAAGATGTGCTCACAAGGGGAGAGAGCTGAAAAGTCCCCATTACTCTTCTCAGCATCATAAAGAGAAGAGAAAAAAAGCATACTCATGTCTGTGGTAATAAAGAGGATGGAAACACAAAAATTCCAGAAAAAGGGGGAGCAAAGCCCAGATACAGTTTTCTTAAGAAAATGAAATGAACTCTCAGAATATAATGTGGGTTGAAAGACACCAGCAGTTCATCAATTCTTACCAGGATCCAGAAAAACTGCCCTGTCTACCCACAGCCCAACTGTTTCAAAACACATTTTCTATTAAATTCATGCAGAAGATTGCAGGACTCATGAATCCAAGTCTCCAAGTGTCAAAGACAGGTTTAGTTCCCACTGTGGGCAGTTATAGCCCAACCAGGCACATAGAGAACATGAGAAAATCTTTTCCATAAGAGGGTCCATGAAATAGGAAGCTGTCACACAGGGCAACTAGGTTTAGTGCTCAATATGAGCCCCAGAATAAGCACCCAGCAGACCTGTTACATCCCAAGAGAAATCAGCTTTCCAACCTTACCATCACAAGGAAAACACAGGTACTTGAAATGCTTTGTGGTGACTGATAACATCTCTGTCCTTCTCTGAAAAATAGCCTGATGTGGACAAGGGCTGAGAGTTATGAAAATAGAGTTACATGCAATCTACTAGATGTGAATCAATGGAAAAGCTAGAAAATAATACCAAGACCAGATAAGCATATGAGGAATGCAAGAAATGAGGGATGGATCAGTTTCTTCAGCCCCTTTCCTCCATCAAATTACTGAGGAATGTAGTGGCATTTACTCCAGTGCCAAAGGGTTGGAAGTTGTCCACCTTGAAGATGCCCAATGTGAGCCCATCAGAGTCTCTTTCAATGGCCAGCATCACACAAGAAGTAGTCTTCCAGGGAGAGAGGCCAAGTGGAGTCTTGGATCAAGGCAGTGACTATTGCCTGGCCATCATCCCCTTTGCAGACCAGCAGAAATAGCAAAGAGAAAAAGGGAAGAAGAAAGGGGAGAAAAAAATGGAAACCTCAAGTGGTGAAGACTCCATCTTTCTGGTTTACAGATACTCAGACAAGAGCCACCACAGGTTTTAGGAGCCACTGGGAAGCAGCAGCACATCATGGTCACTCGGAAAAGTCAACAGTCAGGTTTAGGTTGTCTATATATAGCTGACTTTGGTCTGTACACATTCCAGGTGAAATACACCTGAGTCAAGAAAAGAAAATGACTTATAAAAACCTTCAAATACAATATTCCATGGGAAATGAACTTTGCACACCCAAGTCATGCAATAGAGTAGGTGGTGTATCTATATTTTAAAGCAGCACCACTCAAGGCAGGCCTGATATTTAGAGACTAACTTTAAGCAATGCATTTCCCTCACATATGCATCCTCTCATCAATTTCCCCAACAAGGGCCAGGCAGTGAATATTCCCCACATCAAGCACACCTAGAAAATAACATCCATACATATGAGACTGTACAAATTGCACACATGGATACCTCATGCACACTGGCCATAAACATGCATCTCCACATGCTATCTAAGACTGTTTACAGAAACAGGCTCTCTGTGAGCCAACAGCAGCAACACTAATTTTGATGCACATAACTCTCTCATTGCACAAGATTTTCATTTGTCTTTTCTGAGAAGGAATAAAGTCACTTCAACAACTTGTCTGGCATCTCTGACAGTATTTAGAGACATAATTGATGTCTTTGGCATGTGTTGCTTAGAAATGTCTCTCTTCCACAGGATTGGTAATCGTAATTATTCATTCACTCTTAAACAGATTTGTAACTGCCTTGGATTTGTCATTAATATTTTTTCAGGGGTGGGAATATTTTCTCTGCCAAGGCCATTTGGATATTTATAACATCACCCATAAACCATACAAAATTACCAAATTAAAAATTTACATGCTATAGATTGCCTTGGCAGGGCCAGAAGAAATGATTTCATGGACCCTACATGGCTCACAGGCTGGATGTTCCCCACCCCTGATTTAGAGCAAAATGTTAACTAAAGTTCTGACTTCTTTCAACTTGTTTATTGGCCAAGACAGAGCTGATGTAAAATAAAGGTCCCTAGAACCAGTTGGAGTTATAAGACATTTCTTTCAATTCCCTTGTAACTTTACAGTGTGTATTTTTATAGCCACTGATGCCACTTCAAAATGTCTATTGATGGGCTAGCATTGTGGCACACTGAGTTTGGCTGCCTCCTGCAGTGCAAATGTCCCATATGAGCACCAGTTCAAGTGTCAGATGCTCCACTTCCAATTTACTTACATACCTCAGAAAAGCAGCAAATGATGACTTGGGTCCCTGCCACCTACCTACATGGGAGTCTTTTTTTTTTCCCTTTGGACAGGCAGAGTTAGAGAGAGACAGAGAGACAGAGAGAAAGGTTTTCCTTTTCCATTGGTTCACCCCTCAAATGGCCATTACAGCCAGCATGCTGCAGCCAGTGAGCTGTGCTGATCCGAAGCCAGGAGCCAGGTGCTTCCTCCTGGTCTCCCATGCAGGTGCAGGGCCCAAGCACTTGATCCATCCTCCACTGCCTTCCCAGGCCACAGCAGAGAGCTGGACTGGAAGAGGAGCAACCAGGACAGAATCCGGCACCCAACCAGGAATAGAACTCAGGTGTCGGTGCCCCAGGCAGAGGATTAACCAAGTGAGCCATGGCGCTGGCTGACAATACCATTCTAGCAGAACACTTGAATCACTCAAACACAGTTATGCATGTGAAAACCTCATCATATGAAACTCAGTCAGCAATAGTTTTCAAGACCACATCTTCTGCTGTACTATGTAGACATCTCTGTGGGGAGAGAGTGAACTTTTTTTTTTCTCCTCTTCTTTCTTACCCTTCTTCACAATAATAACTTCTATAGATGCTTCCACACACCACAGCCATTATGAAATTGTAGAAATAATATCCTTCCATGTCAAAAATGTCATCGGCTTAAACACAAAACCCAGAATAAGACAAGTAATGGGCCCTCTTAATTAAAACAGTATGGACTGTAAGATAACCAGTTTAGTGGATCATTGGGTGACTGTAAAGAACTGGGCAGAGAAAAAGTGTTAATATTCTGTATTTATGCTTTTATAGTTCTACACTTCATGCAAATTCAGGTTAAACTAGCTCCAGTTATTGACCCACACAATAGATTTGCATTAACTTTAATTCTCTTCTCACTCTGCAAAGGGAGCAATGGCAGATAATAACATCCTTGCTAACAGAAGAATGAAGGGCTGAAGACAGAAATCAAAAAGCAGTCAAATGAATCCTCAGCTATGTTTCCATGGCCTCAAATTCGATTGAAAAAAAGTCTGTTAACTAAACACAGAAGAGGGATCAATCCACAGAGCTACTACCCACCCTTCACAATGTTCACTCTGAGAAAAACAGAACAGGCAGGGCCACAGCTGCCAGGTGTGTCCTCGGGGACCCCACCAGCTGATGAGGTGCTGGGGGGGCCCAGAGCAGATCCTGGTCTGATCCTCCTTCCCCACCCTTCTGCAGCCTAGGGTTCCCTGCTGAGGGCCACAATGCCTTGCCCTGCCCCTGCCAGAACTGCCCAGGGATACAGGCAGAGGCCCTGCCAGAAGGCATTTTGTGGCCCACCTAAAGTGGAAAACGGGATTATTTAAATATAGAAAATGGCAGTCTCACTGCCTCCCCTCACTGTCCTCTTGCCTGCCCTACTTGTGCAGTTTCCCTGATCGGTGCTCTGTCTCTTGTAACCACTGAATAAAACACATCAAGGAAAGTTTGGGCAAGCTAGCCTGACATATTGCTTGTGCCCTGGGAGCCTGAGAAGCAGTAGTGTAAGACAAGGTAGCCCAGCTCTCAGCCCTGCTTTTGCTGTGGAAACCTGCCAGGATCACTGAGAAGCAAGGGAGTGGCCAGCAGCCAGCTGCCCTCCCTCACAGCCCTCTCCCATACACACATTCCCTCACTTCCTGTTTTCCATACTTGCTGTGGAAAGTCCCAGAAGCACATTCCCTTTCTTTAGGACACACGAGGAGCAAAGCGGAGTGTGGTACAGAAAAGGGCCCCCACACGTGGGACCCACAGGTGGCAGATGAAGAGGCACAGTAGTAGCGGGTGGCAGGATCTAGGTGTATGCTCACAAACTCCCAGATATCGCACGTGTGGAGCCAGAGAGGCAGTGAAAGCTGGAGGAGGAGCAGCCTGCCCTCTCCAGGCTGACTCAGATCAGTGAATGTGCTTTCTGTTCCCAGTTCAAAGCCTCAAGGGCAGGTCCTTACAAGTGCAAATTCTCCCACATTCACATGCAAAGGCATTCAAAACACGGAATACCTCAGGGCACCTATCATCTCTGGGAAATGGAGTCCAGGCCAGCATATATCTAGAGAGACCAGTTGGCCCTCCCCAGTTTCAGTCTGGGGCTACTGGAGACAGGCTGGAAATCAGAGGGTATTTGCTTTTGTTTTTATCCCTCCTTCCCTTCCTTCCCACCCCAAATCTTAAGGATCAGTTAGTTGGTGTTCTTCCTTTCCTGAACAAAAATCTTAAAGAGTGACATCCACTACTGTTAACTGAAACCCAAACTCTGGCTATTTCATGGACTTTGTCTTCTTCCAGAAAAGTTGTACTTGCTGTCTCTGGAAACATCACTCAAATAATAAATGATTATGAATACAATATAACTTTTAGCAGAGTTGTGGAAAGCATAGTTTATCATCTAGATTTGAGAATAAAATTTTTGTGTTTTATTGATATTATATTTCTTTTCAAATCATTTTACACCATCTTTTAATTCACCAGGTACAGAAACAAACAAGGGAACTGGATTCAGAACTAGCATTGCTGAGTATCTTCTAGGAGCAAGGTTAGGGGATGAAAGGCCTAATATCATATCATTTATACCTTATATTAATTCTGGAGATAGTATTATCAGCAGATTACAAAGAGGAAACTGAGATGCAAACAGTTCAGAATTTCTGCATGGTGATATTATTAAAACGCCTAGGTTAGGCTGGTGCCCTGGCTCAATAGGCTAATCCTCTGCCTGTGGCACCAGCACCCTGGGTTCTAGTCCCAGTCAGAGTGCTGGATTCTGTCCCAGTTGCCCCTCTTCCAGTCCAGCTCTCTGCTGTGGCCTGAGAGTGCAGTGAAGGATGGCCCAGGTCCTTGGGCCCTGCACCCACATGGGAGACCAGGAGGAAGCACCTGGCTCCTGACTTCAGATCAGCGTGGTGCACTGGCTGCAGCAGCCATTGAGGGGTAAACCAATGGAAAAGGAAGACCCTTCTCTCTGTCTCTCTCTCTCTCACTGTCCACTCTGCCTGTCAAAAAAAAAAAAAAAAAAAAAAAACTAAGAAAAAAAAGGTCTAGGTTAAAGGCCAACTAAAATCTAATACTGGTTTAAGAACTCTTTTTTTTGTTGTTGTTGTTGTTGTTGTTGTTGTTTTTGTTTTGTCTTAGGGCTCAGGTTGTAAAAGTTCAGATTTCTCATCTGGAAATAAAAAAGTGAGAGAGAGGAAGAATTCCTACAACAATAATCCACATTGTAAGGACCACAAAGGATTATAACTTGTCTAATAAAGGAAGGAGATTCAAAGTTGCTATTAGTCCATGGTCCTTTTTTCTTAGGTTTAATATCAAGATAGCATACAAATATTATGCGTTCTTAGGCATATGTGTTTTTTTTTAATTTTTTATTTTAACTATAAATGTAAATAAATAACTGGATGACATGGAGTTCTATATTTATGATTACTTCTGTCAATTTTAGTTCATGGGATTAGGGTTGCTGCTGGATTAGGAATGCTTAAATTTTTATCCATTGACTTCACACTAGTATTTACTGTTTCAGGCAATATCTTTCCTTAAATTCCTCTTTCTTGCCAAATTGAAAATTTCATGAGGGCAAGTAACATATTTGCATTGATATTATAACTCAGCATCTTAAATTCAAGAACCCACAGAATTGTATAATTCAAAGCCAAATTTGGAATACCTCACTAATTCACAGTTCATGTGTCCACCAACCTCAGGTACAAAAGGCACAATGTAGCAGAAAATAAAAAAAAGCTTCCCCAAATAGCCAAAATACACATTATAAGTGTTAGGAAACTGGTGCAGTTTTAGCCAGGTGGCCACATGGCCCAGCTACCTGAGCCAGGCTCCACCCCCATCCTAATGGGATTCACTGATCCTGCTTCCCTGCCCACAAAGTTTTAAAAGGGTCTGTTCCTGAACATATGCTCTCTTGGCTCCTCTCCTCCTCTTGTCTCTCTTCTCCCTCCTCTCTGTCTCTCTCTCTTATAGTCTCCTTCTCTCTTTTTCCTTTGCTGCCCCTTCAGTCAGGTCTGTAGGGTATTCCCCAATAAACCCTTTCCCTTACTCCAGTGTTCGGTGTGTTTTGTGACGGCTAACATTAATATATAACAATAAGGGACAAGTGGAGTCCTGCCACTGGCTCAGCACTATGGCTCTTAAATAAACTCACTCTGTATGGCTACTCTGGTGAGAGTGGATGGCAAAGAGAAGAAGAAAGCAACAGGTGTGAACAGTGAATAAGTGGAAAGGGCTCCAAACAGTGCTGCAGAGCTCTGTGGCCCCTAACTGAATGTAATATGCAAGCAGGCATTGTATTTCAATTTCTGGGAGACCGCCATTCTCTCAGTTGTCATGGAACTATAAGAACTGAACACAATCAGAACATTCAAGGCCAACATCCACAATTCACTTAGTGATAATGGAGCACAGTAGCTTGGCTTCATGGGTGCAACTAAGTCTCACTCAGTTGCTATCTTTCTTTTTGGAGCCACTGAAACTGAAGAGCACATGAGGTCAGAATGGGTAGAGGAGCATGGTGTGTGAGGGTCTCATGATGGGGGGAGCTGAGCAGAGAGAGGGGTGGGGGAGACAATCAAGAGCATCTAGCATTGTGGACATGAAGAGCAGAGGAGGGAGGGAGACAGGGATGACTTGTCTGCATTAAGTCTGATGGTCTCCTGGGTATAACTGATACAACATGAATCATGTGAATATAATGCTTACCCTAAAGGCACTTACAGTCCTGGGGGACAGATTATTAGGACATAGATAAGCACAAAACAATGTGAAAAAAAGCTGTAGGTACACAATAGAATCACCTACATCATTTGTAGGTGCTATGCACATGTCAGGTAGGAACCACTGGGTTAAGGTCAGATCTCAAAAGTAACAAAGCCCAGAAAATACACCATTGTCTGAAGTGAAAATAGGCAGATGGTAGGCAGAGGCTTGGTAACTGAAGGCCAGAACATGTGTTACCAGTTGTGGAGGGGAGGGAGTTTCCAGGAGCAAGTTTTGTGGGTTCTTTTCCTCAGCTTAGTTTAGAAATAAAAAGCCAGGAAACAATTTACAAAGAGGCAAAAATTTTACTTGACAGAAAAGGAACTTTGATTGGCAAGGGACAGGAACGCTGGTCCTAGAGGAGACCAGGAGGACTGCCTGAGCAGGACACTGGCTGTTAGGAAGTGCTCAGCATTTTTAAGTCATTACTGCTTTCTTTTTTTTTTTTTTTTTTTTTTTTTTTTTTTGCCATTCGGTCATTCAGTGGGGGTGCCCATTGGATGGGGGTTTCACATACTGTATACTGATTGACTAGTGGTTCATGGAGATAGCAGGGGTCTCCTGGAGCTGGCCTTTCTCCCACTCAGGGGCTTAGCCTCCTCTTCTGCTGGCATAGTGGGTTTAAGCCTTGGTCTGAAGTGCCGGCATCCCATATGGACTCCAGCTCAAGTCCCAGATTCTCCTCTTCCAATCTAGCTTTATGCTATGGCCTGGGATAGCAGTAAAAGATGGCCCAAGTCCTTGGGCCTCTGCACCCACATGGGAGACCTGGAAGAAGCTTCTAGATCCTGGCTTTGGATCAGTGCAGCTCTGTCCATTGTGGCCATCTGGGGAGTAGACCAACAGATGAAAGACCTCTTCTCTGTCTCTATCTCTCTTTGTAACTCTTTTAAATAAATAAAATAAATCTTGAAAATAAATAAATAAATAAATAAAATCAAAAGGGTCACACAAGATATCCAGGATCTCCTGGAACCATTCCAACTCTTTCCAGGGGTTCAACCCCTTCCCCTGCCAACTCTAGCTGAAAGATTGCACCTGCCCTGAAGGTGTGATTTAAGGCTGCAAGTCACACATGCAGCACAGGAAGCTATTAGTGGGGGGATGCCAGTAGATCTGGAGACAGGTTTTCTAGCCACAGCTGACAGCTTGCTTGTGAAGGACATTTTACCTATGTTTTGAGGGGTCCACAGACCTCCAGCCCCACTGACAGCCTCCAGATGGATCCTGACTGACTGGAAGTCTGTCAAACGCATCACTAACCTGGACAAGACTGAGATCTCCTAGCTTCTCTGCTGGTCCTCAGTCTTTGCCGAGAGGCATAAACAAGAAAGAGAAGCTTCTCTGGCTTTGGCTGATGTGAGGGACTTTGGGAGCTCCCCAGATTTGAGGCCAGAATTGCTTTATCCTGAGGTTTCCTCCTTTATTTTCCTCTTAGTGTAAACCTCTCCTGCCACCAGATCTCCTACAGGCCCACACCGAAGGGCACGTGCTAATGACATGTTAAATGAATAGAATATTGAGGTGTCATCTAAATAGAAGATTCCTGAGTCAATAGTCACCTTGTGGGTGTACTGCAAGGTGAGAAAACTGAGGCAGAGGACTTTGATCATGATCAACCTTAGTGTATGCCTCAAAAAGCAAATACATAAATAAATAAACAAACAAACAAACAAATCCCTTTGACAGCTCAGAAGTGCCCAGCTTCCAACCTCCTGAGTACATGCTCCTGGAAAATGACAAGTCCCCTAAGACCAGAGGTGGGCAGGCACCATCTTGAAACTCTAGAAACTATTTGAGCAGAAAATGCCCCACCCCACTAGAACCCATTGCTCAAAGGATACAGCATAAACCTTAGAAGGTGGCCTCTTTGCACATTTGCCAACAGGGTAGGCCAGGCACAGAGGGCATGAAGGTGTGTCATGTGCTGTAACCTAGTGGTCAGAAGCACTGGACTAATAGTTGGAGAATTGCCATAGCAACAACATTATCAGGGGTGATGTGGCAGGGGCAGCCTGGGAAGGTGGGCTGGTCTCCTGACCCTATGTCCTTAGCCTTATGCTCCTCTGAACTTAGGGGAGCTTGAGTGCAAAAACCTAAGTGGGTGATATTGTGAGGCTGGTTAATGTATGCAGGTTGTGGGTCATAGAGCCAACAGTATGTGCAACAGTGGGTTCTGACCAATGCAGTCACCCACATGAATGACTATGTGAGGGTTTCACAGCATAAGAACAGGACATCATATTTCCCAGACAAACTAGGGAGTGAGTGAAGCAGGCTAACTTCTTGTCGGAGACTACTAGAGAAGAGGAGGACAGATTTGCAGGTTAGAAACAGAGCAAAGAGATAGCAGATAGCACATCCCTTTTGCCCCTTCCTCAATATGCACACCCAAGATTAGCAGTTGACCTCTTCTTAAATCTGAGTCGGTGGTAATAGTGATGTTGGACATTGTAAATGAAGGACCCAATACAGCTATGTTTCTGCTTGTCTTTCCTGCAAATGTTCCAGCAAATGATACTTCCTTAACACAAACATAGACATGAACATAGCTTGAGGCTTGACTGAGAGTTCTTGTAAAATTTAGTACCCCGTGTGAACTTGCAAGATGCTGCTAACTGTATGGCCCCTCATGGGGGTTTGAGTACTGTCATTAGGGCTGGATTTTGTCACTGGTGATTTGCACTGTTGTCTCTACTAGAGTCTCTGGCCACTTCCATGGAATTCACCCTTGTCAGACATTTCCTCAGGTTCCCAGTTAAAGGCACCAAACATGAATCCCTTAGCTAGAGTGAAATCTATGTGAATTGCCATAGATTGCAATTGGCTATATTTTTATTATAGAATTTCTACCAGGGGCCTGTGCCATGATGCAGTAGGTTAATCCTCCACCTGCAGTTGCTAGCATCCCATATGGGCACCAGTTCTAGTCCCAGTTGCTCCACTTCCAGTCCAGCTCTCTGCTATGGTCTGGGAAAGCAGTAGAAGATGGTCCAAGTCCTTGGGTCCCTGCACCCACCAGGGTGACCAGGAAAAAGTGCCTGGCTCCTGGCTTCAGATGGGCACAGCTCTGGTTTTTGCAGCCATTTGGTGGGTGGGTGAACCAATGGAAGGAAGACCTTTCTCTGTCTCTCCCTCTCACTGTAACTCTACCTCTCAAATAAAACAAATAAAATCTTTTTAAAAAGAATTTGTACCAGAAATTGCCTTAATCAAAGTCTGCTTTATTCTGACTTCATCATACACAGTGATGAAGCTAGGACAAAAAGATTTAGATCCATGTTGACCTCTCACCTAACAAGCAAGCCCTTGTTTCTCTGACTTGCCAATACAGCCCCAATCTACCTTGATCAGCCCTGTCCTGCCTTGATTCTTGGACACAATGCTATAAAAAGATGCCTACGATCAGCCTAAGATCTCTCTTACTCCTCCCAAGTTCTCTCCCCCTATTTTAACAGCTCAGCCTCGGAGTCCTGCCTTAGCTCATTCCTTCACAGTGCACACTGTTATCTCAAAGGAACTTTAAATCTAGCCCAAATTCTCCCTTTGTCTCACTAGCCCAGCTTTAGCTCAGACCTCCAAGCCCCTCCCAGTTGTTTTATGCTATATAAAACACTAGTCATTAAGGGAGGGGTTTCCCCTCTGCTGTGTATTCATTGGCAACTGTCTTAAATGCATTCATCTGGTAGTGAGCCATTCCTAGGCTTTATTCTAAATAAACCTGGTCTGGAAATGGCTTAATGCTTTCCCCTCTTTTCTGACACACAGCATATCTTGAGCAGGCTTGTGGTTGGAGATTAAAGTACCTCAACATTTACCATTTAAAAGCCGATTTATAAACAGGGCTTGTAATGTCACTCCACTAATGTGTGCTTGTGCTCTTAGAAATCCTCTTAGTTGCTTTTTTTAAAAGACTTATTTTATTTATTTGAAAGAGTCACAGAGAGAAGTAGAGACAGAGAGAGGTCTTCCATTCACTGGTTCACTCCCAAATGACTGCAATGGACAGAGCTGAACTAATCCAAAGCATGAGCCAGGAGCTTCTTCTGGGTCTCCCTTGCTGGTGCAGGGGTCCAAGGACTTGGGCCATCTTCTACTGCTTTCCCAGGCCATGGCAGAGAGCTGGATCAGTAGAGGAGCAGCCAGGACTTGAACTGATGTAGGCACTGCAGGTTGGGGCTTTAACCCACTGTGCCAGGGCACCAGCGCCAGTCTTAGCTGCTTTTATTGAGAGATGGGTGTCAAGATAGGAGCTGCTGGGAAGGCATTGATAGCTTTCCTTTATGAATTCTGTGGGTCCTCAATAAATTTTAGAGCACTTTGGTGATTTAAGCCCTTCAGATTAAAAGCTCATTAATAATTCCTGCTCAAAAATGCTAAAAACAATCAGCTATCTAGATCACAGACATTGGCTAAGTGTTTTCTCTCCAGATTGAAATTTCTATAGAGGACTTCATTTAAATTTTTTAAGAGTGAGGTTTTCAAAAAGAGAAGACAAAGAGCTACCATTTTTTCCTTGACTTAGCAGAACTTAGTTTTGAGAAGTAAGGGGTGTGTGGAACCCAGTGACTGTTGATGTCTGCAGACGTGACTTCCTAGTGAATACTCCCATGATTTTCTACAGCTTTTCTATGTGAGTGAAATCAAGTGAGAAAGGACAGTATGCAAGCAAAAGGACTCTGGCCATCAATTTGTTGTCCATAGCAGAGACTGGGGTGCATGAAGAGTCTTTAAAAATTCCATTAAAATGTCTATCAGTGGAAAAAAACCTAGGTACTGATTTTTTTAAATGAAACAAAATTATCTTTTAATTCAATTTCTCCTATGAACTTTTTAAAGCCCATTTGGATATGGTTAGCTCTATGTGAGGTCTAGAGCACTTTAGACAACAAGAGCCATTGCTGTCTCTGAGGCTGCATCATGTGTTGATTGGGCTTATACATTCAGAATAAGGGAACTTAAGTGTGGCCACCACACTTAACCTGATAGAACAGTAGTAGTGAACATGGTAAGCTAGTACTGAGTCATTATATGCAAGACATGGCACTTAGCATTTCAAATGTGTTGTCCTACTTCATTCTTGTTTAAGCGGTAGGTTGCATTATTGTCATCATTTTAGAGGTAAGGAAGAACCAAGAGTGCCCAAGAAGCTGTTGCTAAGAAGAGGCCAAGCCAGCATTCAAACCTGGAAACATTCCTTAATGATGATGCTTAATTTTGGTTGGAGTTGTCATAGTCTGGCTAACTGTACATACTCTATATACTCTGTACACTGGATAAGGTTAAGAATTTTACAAATCCTTGTACATGACCTAACTTGATGGGTCTAGAGAAGAATTTGATGTCCCAAGGGACTTTACATCCCACTTGAATGAAAAATCTGAGAATACTAGTACTTCCCATTTCAGTCAACTTTCAGGAGAGTGATGCATAGAGTTATTTAGCATTCTGTCTTCAAAGTAATGTTGTGGGGCCAGTGCTGTGGTGTAGAAGGTAAAGCCACCATCTGCAGTGCTGGGGTCCCATATGGGCACCAGTTTGGGTCCCAGCTGCTCCATTTCTAATCCAGCTCTCTGATGTGGCCTGGGAAAGCAGTGGAGAATAGCCCAAGTCCTTGGGCCCTTGCACCATGTGGGAGATCTGGAAGAAGCTCCTGACTCCTGGCTTTGGATCAGCCCAACACCGGCCATTGCAGCCACTTGGGGAGTAAATCAGAAGATGGAAGACTTCTCTCTCTCTCTCTCTCTCTCTCTCTCTCTCTGCTTCTGCCTCTCTGTAACTCTGCCTTTCAAATAAGTAAATCTTTAAAAAGAAAATGGATGTTGAACACTTTTGCTTGTCCTAGATATTCCATAGTAAAACACAAGGCAGCCTTTGTCTTTCCAGCAGAGGGATTTTGGCTTTATTTTTGGAGTGACTGTAAAGCAATGGGTAAAGCAAGTTCTGTGCTTGTGCGGGAAGCATAAGGAAGTATTTAATATAATTTTAAGCCTTAGCACCACTGAATCCCTATGAGCTCTCACTAGAATTAAAGGTATTTTGGAGGGCTGGCCCTGTGGTGCAGCAGGTTAAAGCCCTAGCCTTAAGCACCAGCATCCCATATGGGCACAAGTTCTAGTACTGGCTGCTCCTCTTCAAATCCAGCTCTCTGATGTGGCCTGGGATAGCAGTGGAGGATAGCCCAAGTCCTTGGGCCCCTGAACCCACATGGGAGACTTGGAAGAAGTTCCCAGCTCCTGGCTTCAGATCAGTGTAGTTCTGGCCATTGTGGCCACCTGGAGAGTGAACCAGCAGAAGACTCTCTCTGTCTCTACCTCTCTATATAACTCTGTCTTTCAAATAAATAAATCTTTAAAAAAGGTACTTTGAGGACTCATATTAGTACAGAGCACATAGTCAATACGCAAGTGAGTGAGTGTGTCTAGTTCAGTGAGGCAGGAGAAAGCAAGGAGAGAAATGACACTTGACATTGTCCACTCCATGCAGGTGGCAGTGGGCTATTTAGCTTTGAGCATTCTGTGGACTTCACTGGGTGCCATTCCCTCTACCTGAGATGGAAGCAGCCAGGTGCCCACTTGAAGCAACTCAGAGACAAGTCTTTGGGTTTGTTTCAATGAGGCCATTTCTGTAATGAGCAGTGAAGTTTTGTGTTTGAAGACTAAAGTAGTGAGAAATTTAGGTCAGGGTTTAAAAGGGGCAATGACACAAAATTTCTGCCTTACCTTTATTTTTTTCTACTTTAGGAAATTTAAGTTATTTGTAAGTAAAACTTAGGCCATGATTTTTATGTTTAGTTAGGCCTCTGAGGATAAGACATCCTACAAATTTCAAAGAAAAATGTCGAGAAAATATTCTTTTTCACAGGTTCATGAAGGTTTTTGAGACTTTCAGCAATGCTCCCACTGCTATACTTGCTTTTTCTCTTTCTTTCCCTATTTAAAAAGTCCTGAAGTCCCTCAGGGCCTCTGGGGAGAGTGAGTCCGAAGGCAGCAAATGGAAAAGGGCTGTGGTCACCTGTACTCTCCAGTCCTTGTTCAGCCCCCAGCATGCCACCCCTAGTACAGGGGGTTCAGAAATTGCCTGAATGTCCAGAGCAAACTCCCCTGTGCTGTACATTGTTTTCACATTGGGAGAATGGAAGAGATTGAACAGAGATGCCCAGACTGAGACAGAAAACCTAGGGATGAATGGTTAGTAATAGAGCTGAGTGGAGAGCCTTGGCATGTTTCCCAGAGATTTAATGTGGATAATTGCCACCTAAGAAATGTTCAGACTTTCAACTTTCTCTTATTTGAGCTGCAGAGCTCCATCTACAGGTGAAGGTCAGTGGTGTTTTGAAAATGATCTGGGGGACTCAGAGCTGTAATAATGCATCAGGCACATAATCAGGGTCTTGAACTTCCAGTGATGAGTACTGTGGTCTAGAAGAGGGAGGCCAGAGACACGGGATATGGAAATGCTGAATGGACATTACTCAAGACTGGTTATAACAGGGTCACAGTGGATACAGTAGGAGAGGAGTAACAGGGTTTTTTTTTTTTTTTCATCTTTACTTTCCTCCCCTACATTTTAGATGCATCTCTGTGTTAAATTCTACCATCTTTACAGATTGTAGCAGATCCCTTGCTTTGTATTTACTTTCAAGGGCAAGGAAAGTGCTAGGTCCCCACTTTTTTCCCAGTGGTGTTCCAGATTCCTGCTCTATATATTCAGTAGAAAGTTGAAGACTATGGCATTCATGCATCCTTGGTTACAATAACATCATTCCTTCCTCAGAGGCATCACTTTTTTTTAAAAGCAATCTCACATTTATTAAAGATATTTATTCATTTATTTGAAATGCAGAGTTACAGAGAGGCAGAGGCAGAGAGACACAGAGAAATCTTCCATCAGTGGTTCACTCTCCAAATGACTACAATGGCCAGAGATGAGAGGATCTGAAGGCAGGAGCCAGGAGCTTCTTCCAAGTCTTCCAGATGGGTGAAGGGGCACGAGGCCTTGGACTGTCTTCTACTGCTTTCCCAGGCCATGGCAGATAGCTGCACTAGAAGTAGAGTAGCCAGAACTCAAACTGGCATCCAGATGGGTTGCCAGGACTGTGGGTGGCAGCTTTATCCACTCTGTCACAGCACTGACCCAGCATCATCACTTTTTAGTGACCAGTTTTGAGAACATGTGTGTCAAGCCACAGACTTATTCTTAGGTACCTGTCACATCATAGCTTCAACAAAGGTAAGGTAGGAAAAGGGGAAAGGAAGACAGCTGTGCTTCCCGGGACCAGGAAGAGCTTTCTCAATGCATCCTGTCTTTTTGTGACTCTTCTGAAACCTCTGACTTAGGAGTTGGAGTTTGGATTCGGGGATTCTACTGTGAAGAGACATCAAGGTCAGCCTCAGAGGTCTCAGGAAAGAACTGTGTACATTGTTTCTATCTGCTCTCAGCTTTTAGGAATCAAAACATTTCCTTCTCTCCCATGCTGCCTCTATTTCCCTTCTATCTCTTTTATGATATGGTTCTTATTAAGGACTATTTCAGCAAATCTCCAAGATGATCCCCAGTGATCTTCATCAGTATTCACACCCTTTGCACACTCACTGAATCTGAGACAGCCCTGTAGAAACAGTAGTATGTCATGGAAGTGATGACATATGACTTCTGAGGCACTTATAAAGATCACTCCCATCTGCCTTGGATTAGTTCCTCCAGGGGAAATTCCCATGCTGTAAGGATACTAAGGAAACCCTGTGGAATGGTGCATGTTGTAGAAAATAGGCTGTAGCCAAAATCTAGTGACTTGTCAACCACGTGAATGAGTTATAAGTGAGTCCATCAGCCTTAATCAAGCATTCAGATGATGACAGCTCCAGTGGATGTCCGACTTCAGCCTCAGGAGAGAGCCTGCACACAGCTACTCAATCCTCTCCCACATTCCTAACTCACAGGAATGTGAATAACAACAAATGATCTAATGATTTTTTTAAAGCCACAGTTTGGAAATTTTTTTTAAAATATTTATTTATTTATTTGATGTCAGAGAGAGAGAGGCCCTCCATCTGATGGCTCACTCCCCAATCGGCCACAATGGGCAGAGCTGCATTGATCCGAAGCCAGGAGCCAGGAGCTGCTTCCTGGTCTCCCATGTGGGTGCAGGGGCCCAAGGGCCTGGGCCATCCTCCACTGCTATCACCAGGCCACAGCAGAGAGCTAGATCAGAAGTGGAGCAGCCAGGTCTCAAACTGGCACCCATATGGGATGTGGGCACTCCAGGCCAGGGCATTAACCTGCTGCACCACAGCGCTGGCCCCTTGGGAAATTTCTTGGTAGAAGCATTAGATAACACAAAATAGTATATTTTTTGTTGCTGGAAAGGAAAACCTCTTGGCTTGCATATTTTCCTTTAAGAGAAACTGTACTCGAATATATTTCACCTCATACAGTAGTATTCCTAGAAGCATGGAGTAGCAGCAGAGAGGCATGTGCACTATGATTCTGAGTGTTTAATGTTTACTTTGAGGGATAATGTGGGATATCTGTGGCAGTTACTTTATTGTGGATGTCTTTGTTGTGTCTGGCTCTAGGATTACAACTGTCCTGCAAGGCTACACCATTGAGATGCATAAACATATCACTGTGGGAGCTGCCTCCTTAGTAAGCAAAAAGGAGAGAGAGAGAGAGAGAGAGCACATGAGAGAGCTCTTTCGTCCACTGGTTCACTCCCCCAAAGGCCACAATAGCTGGGATTGGGCCATATCAAAGCTAGGAGTCAGTCACTTTACACAGGCTTCCCAGATGGCTGGCAGAGGTCAAACATTTGGGCCATCCTCCACTTTCTTTCCAGGTACATTAGCAGGGAGCTAGAACTGAAATGGGCTAGTCAAGACTCAAACTGGTACCCAATTGAGATACTGGCACTGTGGGCTGTCTTAACACAATGTGGCCCAATATCAGACCCTGGGTTCATTTCTTGTGGTTGATTTTTTCAGGGGTCTCTAGAAAAGTAGCGTACTGGAGAACAGCTCTGGGTGTAGCAGGTAGAGCAGCTGTGTGTGGAGTCCAGAATTCCATATGAGAGCCAGTTCATTATTTTGCTGCTCTACTTCCCATCCAGTTCCCTGCTAATGTGTCTGGGAAAGCAGTGGAGGATGGCCCAAGCACCTGGGCACCTGCAGCCATGTGGGAGACCAAGAAGAAGATTCTGGCTCCTCTCTTCAGACCAGCCCAGCTCTGGCCATTACAGTCATATGGGAAGTGAGCCATCAGATGAAATATCTATCTCTATATGTAACAGAAGATACATAGCAGGGAGAGTTCAGGGGGTACAGAAGGATCAGTTCCACATCAGTAGATACATTAAAAGAAAGTAGTGTATTTTACCTATAACAAAACACAACTTTTCCTTTTCACTTCACTTTTCCCTTTCTTCTCTTATTCTCCATTTAAGAGGTGGTTTGCCACTGGGGTATTGGAGTAAGCACTTCCAAGGCATTGGAATACAGGATCTGGATAAAGAGAAGTTATGAAGGAAGAAACTATGGGTGAAATGGAATAGCATTTGTAAGTTGCCCAAACCATATTTTTTCTGCTTCTTACTCCTGTCTGTGCTGTAAAGTCATTTCTGCTTTATCAAACTGCTAGTTTCTTTGCATGATGAGTGTGCATTGTTGGCGGGTTAGGAATTTGATGAAGTAAGTTCTCCCAGTTTAGGAATCATGTATAAATAATCTTCATATGCCATTTTATTTAATTTATAGATATAGATTTCAGTAACTAAGTCTTAGTGGAACATGGGATTAAAACTGCACACATATGTATTGTGCATGATTCATTCTCACCTGAATTCTGATAATCACTTGATACTTCCATTATGGTATTTACTGTCTCCTGCTTCTTAGCACCTGCTTATATATGTACGTTATAAGCTTGAAGTGGGATATTAACTCAGATAATTACAGACCTTTAATCTATTCTCTTGAAGAGGTTTCCATCCGTGTTCCAGAAGGTAAAGACTTATTGGCTTCTCAATCTGAACATAGGCATTTTGCAGTTCTCTCTCTAGGATATTTACTTACTTACTTATTCATGTTTATTTTTTTTATTTAAATGCTTATGACATCACGTGGTTCATATTTCAAAGACCTGTATCACCGATTTCCTTCCTAGGTTTAGGCATCAAAATCTTCCAGATGTAGGCCAAGTTAGTCCATACATTTTACCAGGACCTGGGCCTGATTAAAGATTATTTCCAAGGGCCAGTGTTGTGGCATAGCAGGTTAAGCCACTACCTGTGAACTTGGCATCCCATGTAGGATACAGTTTGAGCCTTGGCTGCTCCACTTCCTATCTAATTCCCTGATAATGCACCTGTGAAAGCAGCTGAAGATGGCCCAAATCCCTAGGCCTCTGCCACCATGTAGGAGTCCTGGAAGAAGCTCCTCTCTTCTTGCTTTAGCCTGGCCAAGCAGTGGCCATTGATGCCATTTGTGGAGTGAACCAGTGACCCAGGCCAAAGCCAGGAGGTAGGAATGCCATTTGGGTTTCCCATTTGTGTGGCAGGGGTCCAAGGACTTGGGCCACATTGTGATGCATTCCCAGGTGCATTCACAAGGAGCTGTATTGAAAGCACAGCAGACAGACTCAAAGTGGCATTCTCATATGGGATGCTGGCATTGAACTCAGTGGCTTTACCTGTTATACCACAATGCCAGCTCTGCAGAGAAGATTCTTGACCTGATTGTCAGATAATCAATCAATATAGAGCTGGAAGTGCCTGGAGTGCTGAGTAATAACTTACACACATTTGTAATGAAGAGCAAATCCTATAAGATCCATTTAATTTCTTGTTGCAACAGTGATGGATTTGAGTAGACTTAGGACCTGTAAGTGAAATGCATCTCCACAATGCTGTGAACAAAAAATGAGAATGTGACTTTGGGGTCAGACATCTGTTTGACTCCCATCAGGTCATCTCAGAAAAGAAGTGGACAGTTTGAGAACTGAGTGTGACAGCTTTAAGTCATCTCATTTTCAGTCTTCTTTCAAGTTTGCAGGTAGTGAGGCTCAAATAGTATTCAGAGAAATCTTAGAATATGAGTGGGAGAAGTGAGTCCCAGATAGGACAGCATTGCTCCAGTGAATTCATTATCAGTTAGGTTTTCATGAGAGCTTGTATGATTAGATCTGGTAAACAAAGCAGAAAAAAAGTAAAAAAACAAACAAACAAACAAACAAAAAAACAAAAACAAAAAAAAGCAAGTGCAGAAATTGGAAAAGCTCAGAAGAGGAACAAAAATCATTAGAGCCAAAAATATGTGACTTAAATTTTTCCTATAAAAAGAAAACAAATTGAATACAGTTATAGTAACTAATTTCTTTTCTAGGTAAATAAACTTATCATGTGCAGAGAGAGAGAGAGAGAGAAAAAGGTCTTTCCTCCATTGGTTAACTCCCAAATGGCCACTACGGCCAGAACTGTGCTGATCCAACGCCAGGAGCCAGGTACTTCCTCCTGGTCTCCCATGCGGGTACAGGGGAGAAAATGGAAAATTTATAGACTGAAAATGTTGAACTTTAGACTTTAAAAGATCTCCTCATACTACAAGTTTTGTAGGTGAGGAAGAATTGCTCTTCCAGGCTAGGAAGTAATGAAAAGGGCATGTGAGGATAGACCCTGCTCAAAACTTCAGCCTTTTTTATTTATTTTTTTAAATTTTTTTAAATTTTTTTGACAGGCAGAGTGGACAGTGAGAGAGAGACACAGAGAGAAAGGTCTTCCTTTGCCATTGGTTCACCCTCCAATGGCCGCCGCGGCCGGCGCACTGTGCTGATCCATAGCCAGGAGCCAGGTGCTTCTCCTGGTCTCCCATGGGGTGCAGGGCCCAAGCACTTGGGCCATCCTCCACTGCACTCCCTGGCCACAGCAGAGAGCTGGCCTGGAAGAGGGGCTACCAGGACAGAATCTGGCACCCTGACCGGGACTAGAACCCGGTGTGCCGGCGCCGCAAGGCGGAGGATTAGCCTAGTGAGCCGTGATGCCGGCAAAACTTCAGCCTTAACCCCATCACTGAGCTGGCTGGTCAGCCCTGAGAGGCCCAAGGACCAGAACATGCCCTTGCTAGAGCAGAGCATCAGGAGCCTAAAATCCCTAACCCCATTGGATTTGTCTCTCTTCTATGAGTTTGTCTCCTCAACAGCCCCATATCTTTTACCATTCTCTCACACAGAGCTCCACTAGATCAAGAATCAGCAACAAGACTGGAATGGCCCCACAGAGGCAGGGACCTGGTGATAAGAAGAGGCTTTCTGATGCTCATGTCCCCTTATCCAGGGCTGATTTACATAATTGAAAGGCACACACTGTTCAAGAAATTCAACAACAGTATCAACAATCCAGTTAAGGAATGGACAAAGGAATTGAACACGTATTTTTCAACAGAGGAAATTCAAATTGACACTTGAGAAAAAGCTCAGGGTCACTAGCCATCAAGGAAGTGCAAATCAAAATCCCAATGAGGTTTCACTTCACCCCAGTTAGAATGGCTGCCATAAAGAAATCAACAAAATATAAATGCTGGTGAGGATGAGTGGAAAATGTACCCTAATCCACTGTTGGTGGGAATATAAACTGGTGCAGCCACTATGGAAGACAGTATAGAGATATTTCAGAAATCTGAATATAGACCTACCATGTGATCCAGCCATCCTACTCCTGGGAATTTACCCAAACCAAAACAAATCAGCATATGAAAGAGTTATTGGTCCATTCATATTCATTGCAGTTCACAATAGCTAAGATATGGAATAAACCCAGATGTCCATCAAATGTTAGCTGGATAAAGAAATTATAGTGTATATATACTCAGCTGTAAAAAAAATGAAATCCTGTCTTTTGCAACAAAATAGATGCAACTAGAAACCATTATACTTGGTGAAACAAGCCAGTCCCAAAAAAAACAGATACCACATGTTTACTTTGATCTGAAATAACTCACAGAATCCCTAAAATAATGTGGTGGAGTGAAATGGACGTTTTGAGATTCAATAATTCCTTATAGTCCATGTCTCTTCTGTTGAGGAACAGTGTTTGTTTTTTTCTTCATGCTATTTGTTGAACACTTCTACTTAGTGTAGAGTTAACTTTATGATGATTAATAAATTGAAAATATATCTTTGTAAAAAAATTAAGAGTGGGAATGGGAGAGGGAAGAGGAAGAAAGGCTGGAGTATGGGCAGGAGGGAGAGAAGGGTGGGAAATATCACAATTTTCCTATATCTGTGTATATGAAATACATGAAACTCATATAAGTTAAATGAAATTTTTAAAAAAAGAAAGGCACACATCACAGGGAAAAGAATTGAGTCAGAGAAATTTATAAACTTAAGGATTTTCTATATGCACAGTCCAACTTGTGTAAATATTCAAATTCTGGTGCCTGCTCACCTCCCTGTTGAGAAGTTGGCTTTTCTGCTGGAGATGATAAATACTAGCTAGGGTAAAGAGTGAGGAGACTCAGTGAAGAGGTTCTGCCAGGGATCTGCCCTAAACAGGATCCACAGGACCCTGAGGGACAAGAGAAATTAGGACACTTTTGGAGTCTCCTACTGAAGGCAATGTGGCTACTAATCACCCTCCCAACAACTGCATTATCTGAGAGAAGTCCAGCAGGGCCCTGGGGAAATCACATCACCTTTTGCAGAGGTGGCAGGACTGCCTCAGAAAATCTGAAAAGCAGAGGTCTGAGGCCTGAGCAATGCACTGGTTGTTTTTAAAGATTTATTTATTGATTTCAAAGGCAGAGTGATTGAAAGAGGGAGAGAGAGAGAAATATCTCCTATCACCTGATGCACTCTCAGACCACAATGGCCAGGGTTGGACCAGGCCAAACCCAGGAGCCCAAAACTCCATTGAGGTCTCCTACATGGGTGTCAGTAGCCTAATGCTTGGGCCTTCTTCCACTGCTTTCCCAGTCACATTAACAGGGAGCTAGGAAAGAACTAAAACAGCCAGGGCATGAACCAGCACTGCCATATAAGATGCTGGCATTGCAACAGCTTTACATTGTACCCACAATATGGTTCCAAGGAAGTGGTCCTAAATATGTACTTCATACCTCAGAGTGCCCCACACATCTGGAGATAGCTTCAATAATTGATGATATGCCCTGATGTTAACCGTACTTGTTCAAGATACTATTCAGTGTTTAACAACTAAGGAGTGCTGAGGAAAGAAAAGAAGACAAAAAGATACAAAGATCAATTTCATGCAATTTCATCTGGCTTAAAACAGATGACAATACAATGAGATTCTCCAGTTAGCCCCTGACCACATCTTCATCTCCCATGAGGGTCTCCAGGTAATCTAGTTAGATGTGATATAAAAAGAACATCAGGAGAGAGAGACAAAGAGGTTTCTGTAGCCCTTCACCTGTGGAACAGGGATAAAGATGTGAATCCATTCCATTCTGCTTCTGCCAGAATCTCCTGTTTCCATGTTAGAAAGGAACATTATCTAAGTTAGTAGCATTAATAAACTGAATTAGACAAAATTTAGATCTACATACCTATACATTGAGGGTTTATTGCAAATACAATAGTGCCTGAACTGGAAAGGTTTCTTCTAAGTGTCCTCACTTGAATTAACTTGGAAGTTTCAGCACAAAGCTGATTGGGACAAGTGGCTTCTGCCATTCCATTAAGAGTAGAATTAAAAGAGATGGATCCCTCAACATGGGAAGCAGGACACACAGCAGACTCATAGAATCACAAATGCCCTAAACAGCACTCTGGCCTCAGAGTCAGCCCTCAAGGCATTCGGATCTGGCTAAAAAGCCCATGAGATAATTTCAGGCATGGAAAGCCAAGTCATTGCAGAAAAAAATAACCTAAATGAAAGATCTCTGTAAGTGAGATACCAGTGGAAAGAAGGAGCCATTAAAGAAGGAGGTACCTTTCTCTGAAGAGAGGCGAGAACTTCCACTTTGATTATGGCCTTGTCTAAATAAGGTCAGAGTTGTGAACTCAAGAGGCTTTCATGGCCTTGGCAGCTCATGACAAGAGTCTTGGGTGATTATTGATGTCATAAATAAGAGTGTCAATTGTTAAATCAACAACGGGAGTCACTGTGCACTTATTCCCCATGTAGAATCTCTGTCCTTAATGTGTTGTTCTATGAGAATTAATGGTAAAAGTAGTCTTCAAACATGTGTCTGTGGGTACAAATTGTGAAATCTTTACTTAGTATAGAGTTGATCTTCTGTATATAAAGATAATTAAAAATGAATCTTAATGAAGAATGGGATGGGAGGAGTAGGAGGTGGGATGGTTTGGGGGTGGGAGGGTGAGTACAGGGGGAAGAACCTCTATAATACAAAAGTTGTACTTATGAAATTTGTATTTATCAAATAAAAGCTTTAATTTATATATATGTATATGTATATGTATGTGTGTGTGTGTGTGTGTGTGTATATATATATATATATATAAAGGATGGATCCCTGGTCCCAGGTAAAGCAGTTTCCCTTGAAGGCAGAAGCTATAAAAATATACTTCTTGTGATCAATAAGCTTTTAGGGTATGGATTGATTAGGACAAGCACATTCTCATGCAGTAATCCCATCCTACCTGTTAAAAAGTGGGGGGCAGGTCTGGGCTTTTACCATAGTGCTTAAGATGCTGCTTGGAATGCCTGCATTCAAATTTAAGTTCTGCTTCTGATTCCAGGTTCCTGCTCTTTTTTTTAGATTTGTTTTATTTATTTGAAAGAGAGAGTTACAGAGAGAGGTAGAAACAAAGAGAGAGGTCTTCTATCTGCTGGATCACTCCCCAAATGGCCACAATGGCTGGAGCTGTGCCAATCTGAAGCCAGGAGCCAGAAGCTTCTTCTGGGTCTTACACTTGGGTGCAGGGGCCCAAGGACTTGGGTCATCTTCTACTGCTACCCCAGGTCATAGCAGAGAGCTGGATCAAAAGAGGAGCAGCCAGGACTAGAACCAGTGCCCATATGGGATGCTGGCACTTCAGGCCAGGGCTTTAACCTGCTGCACCATGGTGCTGGCCCCAGGTTCCTGCTCTTGTGTACCCTAAGAGACAGCAGGTGATGGCTCAGGTAATCAAGTATCAGCCACACATATGAGACAACAAGATTGATTTTCCAGCTCCTACTTTTAGTATACCCCAGCTGTTTCAGGGATTTTGTGAGTGAACCAGTAGTCTCTCTCTGCCTTTCAAATAAAAAGAAACAAAAGCTTTTTAAAAATTCCAGGAATATGAGAATATAAATAAATTCATTATCTTAGGGCTCTCAACAATAAAATCAAGACATACATTCTAGAGTACATAATCCTTTACACTCTATTAGCTAATCTGTCCAGAGGCAGTAAGTTCTATGTAGTGCTGGATTTAAGGTAACTTTTCTGCATCCTATTTCATTCTGAATCCCAAGGGATATTTGCTTTTGCATGAGAGGAACCAAGAAGCAATGTACTGCTGGATTGCCTTACACAAAGGGTTTAAAATGTTCCCTACTATCTTCAAGAAAATCATGGGTTGAGATTTAAGGGAATTAAAATATACAGAATTGTTCTAAAGAATGCAGATAATATCCTGATAACCGCTCTTACTAAGGAAAACCCTGATGAGAATATTATAATCTTGTTAAATTTTCTATCCAGTAAAACGTATTAACTGCCTAAGGAAATTGCATAAATACCTACAGAAATGAAAAAAAAAATATTGGAAGTTTTTTGATGGCCAGTAAAGCTCCTCAACAACAACAACAAAAAAGATGAAACATCAACCCATTTTTCCAAAAAATAGTGAAAAATTAAGAGGATTCCTAGAAATATCTGATTGTTGCCACATTTTTATGTTTAACTTGTACTTGATTTCTAAGCCTTATTATAATAAATTATAGGGAACAGAAATGGACCCTTTAAATGGAAAAAAATGGATGACTAAACTTTCAATATATTTAAGAGCCTGCTTATGATTACGCTGGCATTTGCTTCACCAGACTTGAATAAACTATTTGATTTTTATATCTTGAGAAGCAGAAAATAGCTTCAGCAGTATTAATGCAAATTTTGAGACCTTTAGAAACAGTGGTGTCCTGCTTCTCAAAGCATTCAGACATGAGGGCAAAAGCACAGACCTCATATTTGTTACTTACCACTTAACTGAAGAAGCAGAGAAGCTGACTATGGGCCATTTATGGAACCTCCATCATGTTTTCAGTCTACTAGAGAATAATGGATATCTTGGTTATCAGAGAAGTACAAAATCAATCTGCTAATGGACTCTCCTCAGACTTCCTTAAAAACATGCTGATCCAAAGCCAGGAGCCAGATGCTTCTCCTGGTCTCCCATGTGGGTGCAGGGCCCAAGGACTTGGGCCATCCTCCACTGCCTTCCTGGGCCACAGCAGAGAGCTGGACTGGAGGAGAAGCAACTGGGACAGAATCTGGTGCCCCAGCCAGGACTAGAACCTGGAGTGCCAGCGCTACAGGCAGAGGATTAGCCTAGTGAGCCATGGTGCTGGTGGAAAGTAATTTATTTATAATTTGCCACATCACTGATTTCATCACAGGGCCTTTTGAAACTTCCTCCTGGTTTGATTGTCTCTTTCTCTTTATCTTTCCTTCTTTCTCTGTATATCTGCTTTCAAATCAATTAATAAATATTTTTAAAATTCTCCCTGGTTTCCCTTTCTCCCAATGTGCATAAATGGCAACATTTCAGTCCAGTTTGCAAAATTGGCTGCTTAAAATCCTGTCCTTAGCCAGTGCTTTCTTACTGTGCTAATGTTAATCAGCCATCCAGTTACTCAGTTACTTTGCTCTCATTCAAGAGCCTGTGGTGCTTATTGGCAGAAATAATTTACCTCTTTATTTACTAAGTTGTGTAGAAGACTCACAGGTTGATGAGAGAATACCTCTGGTTCACCTCCACTGGCCTCAGAAGGTTCTGGCACAGGGAAAATACTGAACTAACAAATAAATAATACCTTTTAAACCAATATTCTAGCAGGTTCCTCAAAATTAAAAAAAAGACCTATTTCTTCTCTTAAGGGCCCTTTTGCTTGCCTGCCTGCAAAAACAAAACCAATCTTCTCAACTCTGTTACCATCATTAACCACATGCAATTTTTTTTACTGTTTCTTTAAAAAGTAACTTCATAGTGGAAAGATACATGAAATTGATGGTCCCAAGGCCAAACAATCTGAAGCTGTACAGATGCACAGCAAGAACAGAGATGAACCAAGGCCATTTCCCAAAACTCAAGCCTTCCTGAATGTCCCCCAGGTTCTGTTTCTGTTCCTATGGTAAGCCCTTCCCTGAACTACAGGGAGAGATGAGGTTTGGAGCAATAGCCATTACCTCAGTGCCTCTAAGTTGGACTATAGAGAGAGCTGAGTGACAGATGTCCTTCATTCAGTCCAATAATATTCACTTTGACACAGAATGGTTTATTTGTAAAATGAGTAACTTGAAAAAGCATTATCTAATAAGTAATGTGATCTGTGTTTTATTTTTAAAGTTTAAAAAGAATTAGACTTTCTGGCAAAGGAACATCTGTGCAAGAAGTTTCCTGATGTTAACCTCCTTTATTGAAGTATCATGTGAGAGCATTCACAGTAAGCTAAATGGTTTCAGTTGCTGATTTTTTTCTATTTTCTTTTAAGTATTATTTATTTGAAAGGCAGAGATGACAGAGACAGAGAGACAGAGACAGAGAAAGAGAGAGAGAGAGAGATAATTTTTCTTTTTTTTTATAGCAAGCAGGATATATCTTTATTTTTTAACTTGAAGGGAGTATTTGGAATGAAGTTTATTAGTCACTACTATTGAATTTAAGTAACATATTTTTACACTAAATTAAAACTGAACAACAGATATAGTAAAAAGTTTTGTGCGAATTGTGAGTAAAACATGGTTTAGCCTTAAAGCAGAGGCCTAAATCTATCAAATATTATCCTCAGCTCATACTAGCCATCTGTCACTGAAGAATATGACCTGTTAACCTCATCAGGACCTGTGTAAGACACAATGGAATGTATTTTTTTTTTGAGTCTTTGTTAATTCTTTTTTTTTTAAACTTTTATTTAATGCATATAAATTTCCAAAGTACGACTTATGGATTACAATGGCTTCCCCCCCATACCGTCCCTCCCACCCACAACCCTCCCCTTTCCCACTCCCTCTCCCCTTCCATTCACATCAAGATTCATTTTCGATTATCTTAATATACAGAAGATCAGCTTAGTATACATCAAGTATGGATTTTAACAGTTTGCTCCCACACAGAAACATAACGTGAAAAATAATAGATGATTCTTTTTAAATGATGATGAAATCAGAGCAGACCTATTGTCATGTTTAATCCCAGTGAGAGTCAAGTTGGGAATTGATTAATTTCTTTTTTTTTTTTTTTACAGAGGATCAGTTTAGTATGCATTAAGTAAGGATTTCAACAGTTTGCACCCCCATAGAAACACAAAGTGAAATATATTGTTTGAGTACTCGTAATAGCATTAAATCTCAATGCACAGCACATTAAGGACAGAGATCCTACATGAGGAGTAAGTGCACAGTGACTCCTGTTGTTGACTTTACCAATTGACACTCCTGTCTATGGCATCAGTAATCTCCCTATGCTCCAGTCATGAGTTTCCAAGGCTATGGAAGCCCTCTGAGTTCTCCGACTCTTATCTTGTTTAGACAAGGTCATAGTCAAAGTGGAGGTTCTCTCCTCCCTTCAGAGAAAGGTACCTCCTTCTTCGATGACCTGTTCTTTCCACTGGGATCTCACTCGCAGAGATCTTTTGCCAGAGTGTCTTGGCTTTCCATGCCTGAAATACTCTCATGAGCTTTTCAGCCAGCTCCGAATGCCTTTAGGGCTGATTCTGAGGCCAGAGTGCTATTTAGGACATCTGCCATTCTATGAGTCTGCTGAGTATCTCACTTCCCATGTTGGATCACTCTCCCCTTTATTTACTCCATCGGTTAGCGTTAGCAGGTACTAGACTTGTCTATGTGCTCCCTTTGACTCCCAGTCCCTCCACCATGACCAACTGTGAACTGAAACTGATCACCTGGAACAGTGAGATGGCATTGGTACATGCCACCTCGATGGGATTGAATTGGAATCCCCTGGTATGCTTCCAACTCCACCACTTGGGGCAAGTCAGCCTGAGCATGTCCCAAATTATACATCTCTTCCCTCTCCCATTCCCACCACCATGTTCAACAGGGATCACATTTTTCATTTAATGGCTCACTCCCAAATGGCCACAACAGCCTGAGCTCAGCTGATCCAAAGCTAGGAGCCATGTTTTTTCCAGGTCTCCCATGAGGGTCCAGGGGCTGAAGCACTTGGGCTATCTTTCACTGTTTTCCCAGACATATGAGCAGGAAGTTGGATCAAAAGTGAAGCATCCAGGACTAAATTGGCACACATATGGGATTCTGGCACTGCAGAAAGTGACTTAACCCACTGTGTCATAGCACTGGCCCCTCAGTTGCTGATTTTGTTATTCTGGACAAGCAGTTGAGGCTGACAGAACAGAAGCAATATGCAGGCAGATCTTGTATTCTGATTCCAATGCTGGTATTGTGTGGCACACATCTGCCAGACCCTAGCACACAGATGGGCAGAAAGTCCCCAGCATTGCATGCAGGGTTCTGATTTTGTCTTCTTCCTACCCACAACACACAGTTGCTTGTGGACTAGTATTTATATATATGCTGCTGCCTCTTCTCCAACCTTACTGACATGAACAGACAGGGTAAAAATAGGTTTAGAGTAATTTTTAATTTTAAAAGCACAAAGCTGAAAGCAGAAAGTTTCCCTCAAACAGGGCAGAGAGCTACCATTTCTTACATATTTCATCCAGAATCCAAGAACACAGTCAGCACCACCAGGAATAGATGTTATAATACCCCGTTACAGACAGCAAGGCTTCTGATCCACCAGTAAGACCATCTTTGAAACTTTAGGAGTTACTTTGACTTGTCACACTCGGTTGCAGCACCACCACAACCATGATGGGAGAATGGGAACAAAGTGCACAGCAGCAAATGACAGGTGAAGGTGTAAGAATCTTAGTGTTGGGGTTAGAGAGAATCATGCCAAATATAAGACCTTGTTCAAATCAAAATCCTGGGGCCGGCACTGTGGCACAGTGGGTTAAAGCCCTGGCCTGAAGTGCCGGCATCCCATATTGGTACCAGTTCAAGTCCCAGCTGCTCCTCTTCTGATTCAGCTCTCTACCGTGGACTGGGAAAGCAGTAGAAGATGGCCCAAGTCCTTAGGCCCCTGCACCCACATGGGAGACCTGGAGGAAGCTCCTGGCTCCTGGCTTCAAATCAGCTCTGGCTGTTGCAGCCATCTGGGGAGTGAACCAGCAGATGGAAGACCTCTGTCTCTACCTCTCTTTGTAACACTTTCTTTCAAATAAATAAAATAAATCTTTAAAAGAAAAAAACAAAGCCCCTTTCAACTTAACGACATCGCACTGTATGCAGAAACTAAAAGAGAAAAGACATGCAGACTGTAATAAAGTTGATCCTTCTACCGATTCTGGGAGCTAGATCTGATCATTGCTGTTTTTCAGAGTAGTCGGAGACTCAGAAATTCAGGACACAGCTTGGACTTTTGCTCAGGTCTTTTTGCTTTTGATATGCATGGCCTCTCACTCTCCACTCTGCTGACCTCCCTATCATCTGAGTTCCCTAGTGCAGTCAATTTACTTATTAAAACTGCAAGCAACAGAGGAAGACATCTTAGAATTAAAGGCAGGTGCTACTGGTGTGTTTACTCTTTTCCAAACATTATCCACAAGGAAAAGATAAAAGCAAAAAAAAAAGAAAATGAGTGAAACTAAAGCAAAAAGAAATCAGTACCTATTAGCCTATCCACAAAGAAGTGCCATAAGTTTATTTAAAAATAAGGAAGAGAAATCTGGAAATGGCATTCTGACCTTTCTTGTTTTCCCTCTTATGCAACCTATATTCTCTCTCACTCAACCATATACCTACTCTCTTCTGTGTAGCTCTCAGCTCTAACACCATCTGCCTGACTGCTTACTTAACCAGCAATCTCATAACTCACAATCTAAATCCTGGAAACTCGTTTAGATATCCCTCTCTGCGTGGGGGTAGCTGTGAGCCTGGGTAATTGAGGGGGTCACTGTATGGCCAGATAAGGTAACTTGCTTAATAGAACAGCTACTATACTAGTTTTCTAGTGCTTCTCTAAAGATGTACCACAAGCTGAGTTGCTTAAAACCACAGGAATGTATTGTCTTACAGTTTTGAATGCCAGCAGTCCAAAATCAAACTCAGTCTGAACACCTTTCTGAGGACTCTGAGGGAGAATCTATTCCATGTCTTTCCCCAAGCTTCTGATGATAGCCAGGGGCTGTATCACTCCAGTCTCTGCTTCCATTACTGCATAGTCTTTGTATTTCTGTTTGTTCTCTCTTTTTATAAGGACACTTGCAATTGTGGATCAGTGCTCACTCTACTGCAGTAGGACCTCATCCTAACTAATGCCATCTGCAACTCCTACTTCCAAATAAGGTCACACTCTGAGGTCCTGTGCCAAGGACTTTAACATATTTTTGGGGGTACACATGTAACATTTAACAAGTGCTGTGTGCCAGGTATGAGGGCCATGCCATCTCATTTGGTCCTAAAACTATGAAATTTGTAAGTGGCTCTCCACCCTGGTAGTGTACAGAAATGTTAGCAGAATGATTTTGCTCTAACATATCCATGCCTAGTCCCACAAACTAGGTTAAGGCACTGCCTGTGATGCTGGCATCCCATATGGGTGCTGGTACAGGTTCTGGCTGCTCCACTTCTTTTTTTGAGATTTATTTATTTGAGAAACAGATGGGGGGGACAGAGAGAGAGAGAGAGAGAGGTCTTCCATCAGCTGGTTCACTCCCAAAATGCCCACAATGGCCAGAGCTGGGCCTAGCCAAAACCTGGACCCAGGAGATTATCCCACATGGGTGCAGGGGTCCAAACACTTGAGCCATCTTCCATTATTTTCCCAGGCCATTAGCAGGAATATGGATTGGAAGTGGGGCATCTGAATTGGAAACAGGTGCTGCAGGTGGAGGCTCAGCCTATGCTACAGTGCCGACCCCTGTCCATTTCTGATCCATCTCCCTGATAATGGCCTGGGAAAAGCAGTAGATGTTCTGAGTGCTCAAGCCCATGCCATGCATGTGGGAGACCTGGATAATGCTCCTGGCTCTTGGTTTCAGCTTGACCCAGCACTGGTTGCAGCCATCTGGGGAGTAACCCAGAGGATAGAAGACCTTTCTCTGTCTCTTCCTCTCTATTTATAACTCTTTCAAAATAAATAAATAAAAATCTTTTTTAAAAAAGAAAAATATGCAATCTACAAATGCCTACATACCTGTTCAATCCTATTAAAGTATCTAATAAATGTCTCACAACTGAACTCTGGATGTCCTCCCTAGATCTACTCTTATTCTAATCTTCTCCCTTAATTTTCAGTAAATAGTATTTCCATTCTTAATACATAAGATAATTGGGCTGGCACCGTGCCTCAATAGGCTAATCCTCTGCCTGCAGTGCCAGCACACCAGGTTCTAGTCCCGGTGGGGGTGCCGGATTCTGTCCCAGTTGCCCCTCTTCCAGGCCAGCTCTCTGCTGTGGCCCGGGAGTGCAGTGGAGGATGGCCCAAGTGCTTGGGCCCTGCACCCGCACAGGAGACCAGGAGAAGCACCTGGCTTCTGCCTTTGGATCAGCATGGTGGGCAGGCCACAGCGTGCCAGCTGTGCCGGCCATTGGAGGGTGAACCAACGGCAAAGGAAGACCTTCCTCTCTGTCTCTCTCTCTCACTGTCCACTCATTGTAGTCTTTCTAGATACACAGAAGAGCCATCCTCTTTCTCAACTCATGTATGAGCTAATCTGATTTATTCCAGATTCAAAATGCTTATGAAACTCAATTTTTTCTCACCACCTCTACTATTCTCATCCTCTCTGGCTTGTAACATCATGATATCCTCTCAACTTGTGTCCCTGCTGCTTTCTTGAAAACCTCTAATCTGTTTTCCAAATAGCAACACAAGTAATTAAAGTGTAGATATAGTCAAGTCACTCTCAAAATTCTTCAGTGGTGGGCCAGTATTGTGGCATAGCAGGTAAAGCTGTGCCTGCAATGTCAGCATCCCATATGAGCACTGGTTCAAGTCCCAGCTGCTCCATTTCCAATCTCTGCTATGGCCTGGGAAAGCAATGGAAGAGGGTCCCTGACCCACATGGGAGACCCAGAAAAATCTCCTGGCTCCTGGCTTCAGATCGGCACAGCTCTGGCTGTTGCGGCCATCTGGGGAGTGAACTAGTGGATGTAAGATCTTTCTCTCTCTCTCTCTCTCTCTCTCTCTGCCTCTCTCCCCTCTGTGTGTAACTCTGACTTTCAAATAAATAAAATAAAATCTTAAAAAATTGTTCAGCAGCTTTTTAGACTGTTGGGAGAATCTTAAGGCTTTATTTAGTTTCTGGGTCCATCTCTAAGTTCTTTTTCTGAATCATTTCCTATCTCCTTTACCTCATCTTCTGTTACACTTACACTCAGTAATTATCTTAGAGTTGCCCTGGTCTCCTTGATACTTCTCAAACAGTTTAAGGAAGCTATTGCCTCAATCCTCAATTCAACTGAACTTACCACTCCTTTGCCTAAAAGTTGCTTCCACTGAATACCAGAATTGTGCAATCCTAACTTCATTCAGGTCTGTTCAAATATCCCCACATCAAAGATGATTCACTGAATATTATTTCCTTACCCAAATTGCTTATAATTCTCTAATCTGTCTCTAAATGGTTAATTTTAACTCACACTTTGTTTGTCTTGTCAAGTGACACTTCCTCAAGTGACACTAAGCCCAAAATCTAAGTCAATTTATTTGCTAGTTTCTCCCACAATATACATTTCCCAAAATTTATCCAAGTTGGTAGTTATTCATATCTTGGCATGAATATTTTATTTTAATACTAGATTTTAAGATCTATTAGGACAACAAATATCCAGCACTTACCTAAATGGTGCCTAGCAAATAGTAGATAATTAATAAATTTTTGGAACTAAAAAGATAGAAGGCTAAAAACCACTAAATAAATGAATGAATGAACATCACTATATGCCCTAGTCCAATGAGTATAGAGGAAAAAACTGAGAAATATGGGTTCCTAATAAAGACATGGTAGTCTTTTTTTTTTTTTTTTTTTTTGACAGGCAGAGTGGACAGTGAGAGAGACAGAGAGAAAGGTTTTCCTTTACCATTGGTTCACCCTCCAATGGCCACCACGGCTGGCGCGCTGCGGCCAGTGCACCATGCTGATCCGAAGGCAGGAACCAGGTGCTTCTCCTGGTCTCCCATGGGGTGCAGGGCCCAAGGACTTGGGCCATCCTCCACTGCACTCCCGGGCCACAGCAGAGAGCTGGCCTGGAAGAGGGGCAACCGGGACAGAATCTGGCACCTTGACCGGGACTAGAACCCGGTGTGCCAGCACCGCAAGTCGGAGGATTAGCCTAGTGAGCCACGGCGCCGGCCATGGTAGTCTTTTAAGTTAGGAAGAGAAGCAGTCTTTAAAGATACATGCAATAAAAAGATGAAGCATAACATTTTGCTGGACTACATTTACCTCCATGCTACCCTTGTCTTTCATGTCTGCCTTGTCTGATGTTCAACAAAGTCAAGAAGTAAACTTACCTATGGAGAGGTCTACCTCTTGCCTTGAGCTTCAAGAAAGTAATTTCTAGTAGTTGGAATTTCCTGCCTGATAAGAATGTTTTCCTTACTTGGGGGCCTTAACCTCCAGAGAAGTGAGAGGCTGGTCAGTCAACTTTGTGACACAGCCAACCTCCAATTAAAATCCTGGACAGTAAGGCTCAGATGAGCTTCCTTGTTTGGCAACATGCCATGTGTATTGTCAAACATGGTTTCTGCAGAAATTAGTTTGCTCTCCACTCCACTGGGAGAGGAATGTGAGAGATCACAAATGTGAGTATAACAACTTTCAGTAAGTTCTATGAGTCTTGTTGGTATATTATTGAACCTGAATGTAATCCTGGATATTCCTGAACTTGCAGTCAATGCCAGAAGTGAGGGTAGTTGAGGCCAGCACTGTGGGGCAGGGAGTTAAAGCCCTAACCTGAAGCACCAGCATCCCATGTGGGTGCCGGTTCAAGACCCAGATGCTCCACTTCCTATCCAGCTCTCTGCTACGACCTGGGAAGTCAGTAAAAGATGGCTCAAGTGCTTGGGCCCCTGCAACCATGTGGGAGACATGGAAGAAGCTCCTGGCTCCTGGCTTCAGATTGGCACAGCTTCAGCTGTTGTGGCCATCTGGGGAGTGAACCAAAGGATGGAAGACCTTTCTCTCATCTCTACTCTCTGTAACTCTGTCTTTCAAATAAATAAAAATTAAAAAAAAAAAGAAGTGAGGAAGTGAGGGTAGTCTTCAGCTTCCTGAAGTCGACATAAAGGCACTAACCCAGGTGGTACTAAAAGAATGAAGTAGACAAATGAATTATTTTGTTTTTTTTTTTTTCCCCTAGGTTTCTAACATGTTTAACATGAGCCTTTAGAGTCTATGACTTATTACACATTAGTTATATGACTTAGGGCCTCTTTCACACCCCTAAAAATCATCAATAAAAGCAAAAAATAGTATACCTCTCTCAGAGAATGACTGATCTTTAAATATAAAATGCATAAAGCCCAATGTATGCAATGAGAAATTAATCAGTGTCGATTTTTTTGACTGTTTCTCTGACTGGTTTTTCTTCTTTCCTCTTCTCCATAGAGTTGGAATTATCCAAGTTTCTCCCCATGATATATGCAGCCAACACTTTTAGACATTTGCCAAAATGGTTTTTCTCTTCTTCAGAGATACAGTTAGATCTATTTCCCAGCCTCCCTTGTAATTAACTGTTGTGATGTTAGACAAAATTCTAACCAAGGAACACCAACAAACATTCCAGACTTGAGGCATTAAATATTTCCACATGCATTTCTTCAGCACTGGCTGATTAGAAAGTTAGCCTCTGCACTGATTTTAGAAGCCTACTGGAATGACATTAGTATAGATGATTGAATATTTAAAAGTGGGCCCAACACCGCACCTAATTCCCTGGAATATTCTTGGTCCATTTTATATGGATGAAAAACAAACTTCTGCAACATTGAGCCATCACACATCTGAATCTTTTATTTACTGTGGCCTGGTTTATCCCAGAAAATATACATCTCTGCTTTTATTTTTGTCTTTGTTTTCCTCCATTGTATCAACTGCCAAATTACTTACTACACTTTGGACAGCATATCTAATCTGTAAGGCAATCTTTCTTCTCAGAACTCTTCAATATGAAAACCTCATTTATTTTACACTGATATAAATTTAATTCCCCTAACAAATAGCTATGACAATGATTTTCCCTTGCTTAGAATATTAAGAGAATTCCCTGAATTTATAAAATAAAATCTAAATGCACTAGCAACTGGGCCTTCTTTTAAGGATTCCAGTTTATGCTTAATTTCTCTTATTTAACTTCATACATTTTGCTCTCATCATTCTTCATAAAAATGTTCTATATTTTCCAATTATGATGTCATGCTTGATTAATTCCACTCTTCTCACCTGGGAGCAACTTTCTGCTGCTTCTGTACATCTCTACCTTGAAATACCATCTCAAATAGCATATAAAATGACTTTTTCACTGCTTAATGAACATAGCATTTCATCTGTCCTTGGGAGTGCTGAGAAGTACATACACTTAGAAATGTATATATTTATATCAATAGATTTATTTACATTATAGTAGAGATTCACTCAGATATACGTAAATATAGATTTACAGATTGAGAAATGATTCGTTTCTCAAGTTCTCTGGAAATCCTAGTAAGGGTTATCGATAAGAAGGTAAAGGTGTGTGGCATGGTAGAGACTGAACAGCAAGTTTGAAAAAAGTACAGTCACACTAGAAGCAAATTATATACACAAAATGAGAGCACCTACTTATAAAAATGTTTTGAAACAATAAGAATGATAAGTATGTATCTTATATAAATGTCCTTACAAAATCCAAAAAGAAAATATGATGTGGATTTCCTCTCTCTGACAAAAACTGTCTTGGATGATTTAGAGTTGCAATGTTCAGTGTGTTTATTGCTACACAGTGCCTGAAATGTGGCTAGCACTAACCAAGATATGCTGTCAGTGTGAGTCTCACAACAAAGTCAAAGCTTGGTGTTGAAAAAAGAATGCAAAATTCTTCACCAATAATTTTTATAATAAGTTGAAATATATTTTATATATTTAGCTGAAGAGAATGGCATTAAATAACTTTATCTCTTTATTTTCACTTTTTTAATATGACTACCAGAAAATTTATAATTACAACTCACATCTGTTTCTACTGAAATCACCTGTATGGAAGTAGAACAGACATAGACACTTGTCCCAGACCTTTGAAATTACAGAATATTAATTCTCCCAGCTTCTAGAGTAATTTAACTTGAAATCTTCTCAATTTCAGAAAATAAAGGAATAGTGAGGGCCATGAAATCATGGTAGACCTGCCCCACTGCTAGCATACCTGGCTAGGGCCAGGACTGTCACTGATTTATAGCAAGGATTTCCTCATGCTCTGCTCACCATTCTTCTGTCTTGATAAGCCTGACTTATTTTTTTTAAATAGGATGGGGGCGGGGAGATATGAGGGCAGGACATTGACACGGAAACCTGATTAAGAGGGAGGACCTAATACTTGAAAAGAAGGCATAGATCTCCTAGGGCTTGCATATGAAATCACATGGAAATGAGAACATATACACATGAATGCATGTGCATGCACACATGCATACATACACACCTGCTCCTGCTGGCTTTTCATTCATGGCTTCAAAAGATAAATCCAATAGAGTACCGAAAAGGTAATCTATGGAAGTGAAGTTGACATATTGAGATATGATCACTTTGAACACCCTTGTCTCAACTGTTGAGAAACAGTTTTATTTTTCATACTATTTGTTCAACTCTTTACTTAGTATAGGGTTAATCAAGTTATAAAGTTAACTGAAAATAGATCTCAAAAAATAAGAACAGGAATAGAAGAGGGAGGAAGAAAGGTGTAAGTGCAGGTGGGAAGGAGGGTAGATAGAAAGAAACTATATTCTTAAATTTGTGTTTATGAAATCCATGAAGTTTACCTTACATAAATATTTTCTAGGTTAAAAAAAAGAAATGAAAAAATGCTTTCTCTACATCTGTTCAGATACTATGCTTTTTAGTTCCAATTTATTAATATATTTCATGTTTATTGATTTTCATATGTTGAGCCATCACTGCATCCCAAGTGATAAATCTTACTTTGTCTAGGTAAACACCTTTTCCACATGTTGTTGAATGTGATTAGCTAGCTTATTGAGAATTTTTGCATATAAGAGTTATTTGTATTCCTATGTTTGTAACAGCTCAATTCACAATAGCTAAGAGATGAAATCAATTTAGATGCCTATTAACTGAAGACTAGATAAGAAATTGAGGTTTATATACATGATGGAACACTACTCAGGCATGAAAAGAATAAAACCTGTCTTTTGCAACAAAAGGGATGAAACAGGAGACCCTATTCTTAATCAAATAATCCAGTCCCAAAAAGACAAAGTATATATATATATAATACATATTATATATATAAATTATACATATACATATATGTCTGATTTGTGGTAACTAATATAGAGAGTAAAAAATATAATGTATATCTTGGAATTTGGTTATTGATTAAATCCTTTGTCTACCCTCCTGAGGAATAGTGGACTTTCTACTTATTACTTGTTCAGTTCTCTGTTTAGTGTGGTATTAAGCTTGTGATTATAAAATAAATTTAAAGTAGGTCATTACAAAAATTAAAAGAAAAATAAAAAGAAAGAAGGAGAAAGGGGTAGGAAGGAGGAAGGGAAGCAGAGGGGAAAGTTATTTTCTTAAAGCTGTATATGTGAAATATATGAATTCTGTTCCCTTTATATAAATTTAAAAATAAAAAAGAAAAACTGAAAAAAAAGAAAGAAAAAATAAACAGCAATGTACACCTTGGTTTGCACCCCGTGTCTACTGATGCCAGTAGAGAACAGAGGCACTGCCCTGAAGACTGATTAGACAATGTATGCATCAACACAAAGGATCCCATCCTGACCAGGCATGGAGGGAAAGGCCTATGTACAGGCAGCAAGAGCAAATGTTGGTAGTCATCCAGCAAATGAGACCATGCACAGCAAGTACAGGATCCTAAAAATCCCAACAAAACACTTGAGTGAACATCAGCAGAAGGGAATATTTCAGAGTTTGAGGAAAGAGCTGAAACTAAGAGACATAGTATTGTCAACAAGCAGGGAAATCACTTGAAGTGAACTTCATCTACCCAGCACATAAAAACTGACTCCTACCAAGATGAGCAGGTGCCTGAAGTCTAGGATCATCAAATAAACACTTACTTGTGCCTGAGGCACCCCATAAACAGACCATTCTTCAAAGCCATATGCAAAACATAGGAGGTAACTATGTCCCTTCAGATCACTTAAGCCTATATGCAAGGATCAGAACAGGGTGTTTTTAGGATTTCCCAATAAGTAGACACTTGAGAACTAAGATTCTAATTCCAGTTCACCTTGACTTACTGGTCTCTTCAGGCACACCATGAATGTTTTCTCACCAGGTATGTGAGAAAAGTGCAAGCAGAAGGTGACAGGTTTAAGACAGCTTCCATTCTCCTGAGCCAAAAAATTATGGAGCAAAAATAATTCCAACTCATCAGTCTGCATGTGGCAGGAAGAACAGAGCACTCCCTGTCCTGTTCCATCCTGGGTCACTCCTGCAGAACCACCATTTAGCACCAGGGGGCCTTCACCAAAGGCAAAGAATGAGAGTTCCTCTTTTAATTTTTAATTCTCACCACTCTCTTCTTTATTTAAGAGACATTTAAGAGGCTCCTAGCCTAAGCAGTGCTCAACAAAGAGTAATACTGAATTAAGTAAAGATGAATCACTTAGTTCATTTGGTACTAAAATGTGGGCTGATGGAGGGAGGTCTGTCATCACCTTGTTTTTCCCTGGGGAACCAGAGTGGTGGGGGAAAGGAATGAGAGAGATCAAGCCCAAGGACCCTCCCCGCACTTCCAACAAATCAGACATTCCTGGTTTGGCTCCTGGAAGAGACAATCAAGCTAAAGTGATAGAAATAAAATTATTTTAAAAAGCACATTTGTTTAGAAGGACCAAAAACATTCAACCAAGATACATGAACAAAAACAGTCACTGAAATACTTTTGAATACCGGCTTCTTCATCTCTCAAGCCAGTGTTTTAAACAATTGTCATGGAGCAGAGGATTGGCTGGTCATGGTTTGGCCTGTTTGCTCACATCAATATTACCCACCATGATATTTTCAGGGCAATAGCTCATAATTCTTTATTATCTCAGGACTCCCAACAAGCCCTCAAATGGAGCATCCTCAGGAAAATTTCTCCAGTTTTCCTGCATTGTTCATTAAATATGACTAAAGCATTTCTTGCTGCGCCATGGTGTCAACATACTGCCAGGTCAAGGTGCCCACAAGCAGCCATAGTCTCAGCTTCAGGTCCAATTTGTTCTCATCCTCTTTGGTATCACAGCATCACTCCTATAGCCAAAACTACCATTTTGATGAACTGTTAGAGTGCAGACATCTCTACAGGAAGCAAAAAATACCTTCTATGAAAGCACTGGAAAAAGCTGGACTTTTTTATAGCATTTTCCAATAACTATTTCCAACATCCAAAGGGGATAGAGTGTCCTTCTTCACCCTCTGGGGATGCCCTCAGAAACCCTCTATTCTAGTATTGTCATCCAATATCCCATGGATCTATTTGCTAACAATGGGGTCCAACCCCCTGGAATACGGAATACAGAATCTCCAGTAATCAACACAGTTTATGTCACAACGCAGGCACTCAACAAATGTTTGACAGATTAATCAGTTCACTAATCACTTACTTTCTGAATAAATACATTTGCAGGTTGCACAGTTTATAAAGAATTTTTCTACTCACTGTCATGCTTGACTACAACAACATCTATGAAGTCCCCCTAAGGTGGGGTCACAATTACCCAATCTACAGATGGGGATGTGGATGCTGAAAGAAACCAAGTGATTTATGTCACACAAGGGTCGGAGACAGGATATAGTGAACATCCTTATCAACTGTCCCTCATTAGACTCTCTTATCTCAGATAGGGCTCTACTGCATTAGATAAGAGGATTGTTTGCATAATTAGAAATAATCAGTTTTTGAGGCTCCTTGATTCCTAGACCATTGCTTCATGCATATTCCTCTTTATTTATGTTTGTCTATATATTTGAGTTTTTAGTGACACACACCAAATAAATATGCTCTATATTATGGGTAAAGAGTTTATTCAGTACTGTACTGGAAAAAATGGGCTCTCTGGGAAGGCAATATTCTTCCTGAACACCAATTGAAAGTGCTCAGGCAGTAAGTGACCATGCTCAGAATAAGTACACTTCCACCAGGGAAGGTACTACATTTAAATTACCTTTCTGTGACAGGTACTTCACAAATGCAGGCAGCATTTACACTGGTGTGGCCAGAATGTGAAAAATGTTGATAGGTGTGTGCTGGCAGGAGAGGAAACACTGTTACAACAAAAGGACATTAAATCCTGGCATGTGTGCTAAACGCAAAACCATCCAAAACACTCTTCTTCCCCGACCCTGTCATTCCCTTCCCTCTGGAGAGAAAGTAATATGATTTATCCACTCTACAGAAATCAAAATAAACATGATAGGCAGATCTCATCATTGGGACAGTCTGGCAGCATTTCAGAGCACCTATGCACTGTTGTGATTGCTTCAAGAGGGAGCAAAATCATTTAGTACACAGGTAGAGATGTCTTTGACTATGAACCTTATTCCTTGAAGACTCTCAATCAATGTGTTATAATTGACCTAAGAATTTTAGACTGCAGTTCTCACGCCCCACCTTCAGTCCCAGTCAGAGGAAAGATTTCGCTAGTGAAAGGGAGAGCTGTGAACATGGCAGCGCCTCGGTGGTTCTGGTGCGGCTCTGCAACCATGTTGGTGGCACTGCTGCTCATTTATGAGGTTCCTTTGTGTCACTCCCCGTCTTCATGGAGGAACGACACTAGACCCTGCCTAGGTTTCCTATCCGAGTCACGGCACCATTATGTCGCTCCCCCTCTTCATGGAGGAATGACACTAAACCCTGCCTAGGCTACATATCTGAGTCACGGCACCATTATGTCGCTCCCCGTCTTCGTGGAGGAACGACACAGGACCCTGCGCTGTTCTTTTGTCTGCTCGGCCCTTCCCGGGTTTGCTGCTGGTTCTTCCCGGGTTGGCTACCGACCCTTCCACCTCCGTGCCACTTTCCCCACTTCCGCGGGGGAGCGGCACACTGCCGGCCGGCTCTCTTGGGGGCTGCTCAGGTGTTCCTTCAGATAGATGTTCCCTGTGCGTGTTGTCTCTCTCCTCCTTTATAGTCCTCTTCCACCAATCCCAACTCTGCTACCCACACGCCGAGTACGCTGCTCTCCTCCAATCAGGAGCAGGTCCTACAGTTTATTGGTTGAACTGGAGGCAGCTGTGTAGAAGCTGTTTCCTCCTCTCCCAGCGCCATATTGTGGGAGAGCAGATGCATAGAATAAGTCTTAATTCCAGTAACAGTCTAGTCTGAGTTGCTCCCCACACTTTGGATTCTGCCCAAAGAAAGACGGAGATGGTGTTATCTGAAAAGGTTAGTCAGCTGATGGAATGGACCAATAAAAGACCTGTAATAAGAATGAATGCAGACAAGTTTTGTCATCTTGTTAAAGCTCCACCAAGAAATTACTCCGTTATTGTCATGTTCACTGCTCTCCAACTTCATAGACAGTGTGTTGTTTGCAAACAAGCTGATGAAGAATTCCAGATCCTGGCAAACTTGGCGATATTCCAGTGCATTTACCAACAGGATATTTTTTTGCCATGGTAGATTTTGATGAAGGTTCTGATGTATTTCAAATGCTAAACATGAACTCGGCTCCAACTTTCATCAACTTTCCTGCAACAGGGAAACCCAAATGGGGCGATACATATGAGTTGCAGGTGCGTGGTTTTTCAGCTGAGCAGATTGCCTGGTGGATTGCAGACAGAACTGATGTCAATATTAGAGTAATAGACCCCCAAATTATGCTGGTCCCCTTTTGTTGGGATTACTTTTGGCTGTTATTGGTGGACTTGTGTATCTTCGAAGAAGCAATATGGAATTTATCTTTAATAAAACTGGATGGGCTTTTGAAGCTTTGTGTTTTGTGCTTGCTATGACATCTGGTCAAATGTGGAACCATATAAGAGGACCACCATATGCTCATAAGAATCCTCACATAGGACATGTGAATTATGTCCATGGAAGCAGCCAAGCCCAGTGTGTGGCTGAAACACACATCGTTCTTCTGTTCAATGATGGGATTACCTTAGGGATGGTACTTTTATGTGAAGCTGCTACTTCTGACATGGATATTGGAAAGCAAAAGATAATGTGCATAGCTGGTATTGCATTGGTTGTGTTATTCTTCAGTTGGATGCTGTCCATTTTCAGATCTAAATATCATGGGTATCCATACAGCTTTCTGATGAGTTAAAAGGAATCCAGAGATATGTAGACACTGGAATACTAGAAACTAAAAATGAGAAATGTGTGTGTTTGAAAAGAAGAATAAAACCTGTGCATTTTGTATTACCTCTTTTTTTCAAGTGATTTAAATAGTTAATCATTTAACCAAAGATGTGTAGTGCCTTAACAAGAAATTTCCTGTCAAAATAATCAAGTATTTGGAAATTATTCTCCTTTTAACCTTGTCTTCCTAGTGTACTTTATGGAATATTTAATTTAGTAGAATTAAGTATATCATTAAAAAAAGTTTCTTTTTTTAAAAAACTACTACTTTGGTTTTTTTTTTAACTTTTATTTAATGAATATAAATTTCCAAAGTACGGCCCATGGATTACAATGGCTTCCCCCCCATAACGTTCCTCCCACCCGCAACCCTCCCCTCTCCCACTCCCTCTCCCCTTCCATTCACATCAAGATTCATTTTCGATTCTCTTTATATACAGAAGATCAGTTTAGCATACATTAAGTAAAGATTTCAACAGTTTGCTCCCACACAGAAACATAAAGTGAAAAATAATAGATGATTTTTTAAATGATGATGAAATCAGATCAGACCTATTGTCATGTTTAATCCCAGTGAGAGTCAAGTTGGGAATTGCTAATTTCTTCTTTTTTTTTTTTAACAGAAGATCAGTTTAGTATACATTAAGTAAAGATTTCAACAGTTTGCACCCCCATAGAAACACAAAGTGAAATATACTGTTTGAGTACTCATTATATAAAGTATACACATCCCTGCAAAAATGGAAGAGCTAAGAACAGATTCCTGATGATGCAGTTATCCATAATAGGCATATGCCAGAACATCTGGTCAGGACTTTCTTTGTTTTAATTAGAGCAAAGCTCAAAATTGCTTTAGCTAGCTTTTTGTCACTTGATTCTATATTGTCTTATCCCAAGGTGGGAAAAGAAAGTCCTGACCAGATGTTCTGGCATATGCCTATTATGGATAACTGCATCATCAGGAATCTGTTCTTAGCTCTTCCATTTTTGCAGGGATGTGTATACTTTATCTATATTTCCTTTGGGGTGGAGAAATCACATATGGTGTGTGATCTTCTGAAAACAAACCACCATTCTTCAGAGTTTGTATCTAGACTTCAGAAAGACTATTCAGCCCTCCTCCTGTGTCTTTCTTACTGAAATACAGTTCTATCCATGCTTCCTGATAACTGCAAATGTTACAAAGTACCTCTGAATACAGGATTATGATTTTTGCATGAGTGTGGTGTTAGCTGCCTTGTATTTGGAAAGATTTTTGATTCATTTCATGTTCTTAATTTTCTTTTATTTAAGATCACCCACACCTAATAAATACATATATAGCTTAGTGTGAAAATCAGTAACTCATAGAATGATCTAAAATGTTTCTGAAAATTTAGAGAGTCTCACTTCTTTGATTTTTACCTAAGAGAAAAATAGATTCGGTTCTGTTTTGGAAAAGGATTCCCTTAGAATGGGAAAAGAAAGAAAATCATGAAATACTGAGTTTTTGTCTCTGTACAAACTGTTTTTTGAAGGTTCTTCTTTTTTGCTATTATTTTAGCCTTTATTTTCTTTCTCCAACTGGAGAAACAAAGTAAGAATTTAAAGAGGTTTTGTCGCCAGTGCTGTGGCTCAATAGGCTAATCCTCCAACTTGCGGCACTGGCACACTGGGTTCTAGCCCTGGTCAGGGCGCCAGATTCTGCCCCAGTTGTCCCTCTTCCAGGCCAGCTCTCTGCTGTGGCCAGGGAGTGCAGTGGAGGATGGCCCAAGTCCTTGGGCCCTGCACCCCATGGGAGACCAGGAGAAGCACCTGGCTTCTGCCAACGGATCAGCATGGTGCGCCGGCCACAGTGGCTGGCCACAGCGGCCACTGGAGGGTGAACCAACGGCAAAGGAAAACCTTTCTGTCTCTCTCTCTCACTGTCCACTCTGCCTATCAATAAATAAATAAATAAATAAATAAAGAGGTTTTGTTTTAGTTTTGCCTTTCTGTCTGTGGAAATAACCATATTTGCTAACCAGATTTCTGTGAAGAATGTTTTCATGGTTATTATGACATCTAAATATAACTTTCCCATAGTTATGAAATGTATAAATTAAAAAAAAGAATTTTAGACTGCAGTCTTCCAATTAAGTTAATAGTTCCTTACAGTATATTTTGGTTACAATGTTAACACTGGCTGATACACTCAGCCCACTGATGCAAGTATAATTGATGGGACAGAAGTGCCTCAAAGGCAAATTGAGGTCATCCTCTGTCAGACAAAAAAAAAATGGCAATTTGAGCTGGGGCAATCGGATTCCACAATGTTGTCAAAGATAAGCAACCCTGTTTATTTATTACCAACTTGGCAGAAACCATTAAAGCATGTGTACAAAGTACTTTTTTTAAAGATAGATTTATTTATTTATTTAAAGAGTTACAGAGAGGCAGAGACAGAAGAGATAAGTCTTCTATCCACTGGTTCACTCCCCAAATGACTGCAACAGCCAGCACTATGCTGATCTGAAGCCAGGAGCTTCCTCCAGGTCTCCCATGCGGGTGCAGGGGCCCAAGGACCTGGGCCATCATCTACTATTTTCCCAGGCCACAGCTTCATTAGAAATGGAGCAGCCGGGACTTGAACTGGTGCCCATATGGGATGCCAGCACAGCAGGTGGTGGCTTTACCCACTAGGCCACAGTGCTGGCCCTGCAAAGTACTTTTTATCTCACAGCTGAAAATCCAGACAGTAGTGTTTCAAATGATTCATGATGTATTAATTCCAGGTTTGTTTGTTTGTTTTGACAGGCAGAGTGGACAGTGAGAGAGAGACAGAGAGAAAGGTCTTCCTTTGCCGTTGGTTCACCCTCCAATGGCCACCGCGGCCAGCGCACCGCGCTGATCCGAAGGCAGGAGCCAGGTGCTTCTCCTGGTCTCCCATGGGGTGCAGGGCCCAAGCACTTGGGCCATCCTCCACTGCACTCCCGGGCCATAGCAGAGAGCTGGCCTGGAAGAGGGGCAACCGGGACAGAATCCGGTGCCCAGACCGGGACTAGAACCTGGTGTGCCAGTGCCGCTAGGTGGAGGATTAGCCTGTTGAGCCACAGTGCCAGCCTAATTCCAGGTTTTAACACACCAGACTTCATATAAAGAGCTATGGTCTTCCTAGGAATCTAAAACAGAGGAGCTGTAATTTAGCTCTCTGAAGACTGGAGATCAATGTTGAAAGTAACCCAATAGATACTGATTGTAGCTATAGGGATCCTGAGAATGAACGAAGCACAACATGCAATTTAAATGATGTTTAAATGAAAAAGCTGGGGCTGGTGCTGTGGCTCACTTGGTTAATTCTCCACCTGTGGCACTGGCATCCCATATGGGCACCAGGTTCTAGTCCCGGTTGCTCCTCTTCCAGTCCAGCTCTCTGCTGTGGCCTGGGAAGGCAGTGGAGGATGGCCCAAGTTCTTGGGCCCCTGCACCCACATGGGAGCCCAGGAGGACGCACCTGGCTCCTGGCTTCGGATCAGTGTAGCTCCGGCTATAACAGCCATTTGGGAAGTGAACCAATGGAAGGAAGATCTCTCTCTCTCTCTCTCTCTCTCTAACTCTGTCAAATAAAATATATAAATAAATGAAAAAGCTGACACTCCAGTACAGTCACCCTGGGCTCAATTTTCCAGATGAAGAATGAGGAGATGCATAGAATCAGTGTTGCAGGCTTGCCTGGGAGATTGCTTTCTTGCAGCAAGAAGAAAAACACAAAGAAAATATGGAGCTCAAAATTCCCTGTGGAGTGAGAACAATGCCTGAGTCAGCCTTGCACATCTGAAAACCATTTCTGTTGTATTAGAATACTCTGCTCTAAAGAGACAGGATGGCACTTCACAAAGTCAGGGAAGCAGAAGGGGGCACTATAGGAAAATATTGCTTCAGGGACAGAAATGCAAGCCCTTATTTAGGGTAGAGGGCGGGAATAGTCTTCCCATTTATGGAGAAATACCTAGGGTTTGGGCACTACCAATATTTGGATAATTTCTTTTTTTAAAAAAGATATACTTATTTGCTTCAAAGTCAGAGTTACAGGGAGGGGTGAGGCAAAGAAAGAGAGGTCTTCCATCCCCTGGTTCACTCCCCAGTTGGCCGCAATGGCCAGAGCTGCACCTATCTAAAGCCAGGAGCCAGGAGCTTCTTCCAGGTCTCCCATGTGGATGCAGGGGCTGAAGGACTTGAGCCATCTTGTACTGCTTTCCCAGGCCATAGCAGAGAACTGGATGGGAATAGGAGCAGCATCCATATAGGATGGTGGCACAGCAGGCAGCAGCTTTACCCACTACACCACAGCACCAGCCCCATATTTGGATAATTTTCAAGCAGGCAGAGACCAATACATAAACTGAAACAAGGGTGTAAGAAAATGAGGTTCATGAGATTCTCAGTGGAATCCCTTCACTTTACAGCAAGATATTAAATCAAATTACAGCTCAAATTTTACTATTACTTCTCTATACTTTCAAGAAAAAAATTATTTACACTTGCAGAGGACTACATAAACTTGGGGTTGTACATAGGTAGATGGATTTGCACCTGCCAAGGAATTACACCTGTGAAAAGACTAAGTCCTGCATCTGAAAAAAAACGCATACTTTCAGACTTTGTAAGGTGAGACCTGATAAAATTCAAATCAGAAAGGAGGGACTGGATCAGGAAAGGCAGATAGCCAAGCCTGACCTCATATGCAAAGATAGGAATTAAGAGGCGATGCCTTAGCAAAGCAAATATGATGAATAGTGAGCAAAGAGAAGGGGGAGACAGAGCATCATAGTGAGAAAATGACCAGTAATAAAAAGGAAGAACACTGGGATCACTTTGGGTGATGTGAGATATTTTCGGTATAAGAGAATTTCTATTTCTAGGCAGCTTATCAAAAATATCATAAAAGAGTCTCAAATTTAATTGAGTGATGGTTTGTGGGTTATTTGTGGCTCCCTAAAAGGCAATGGGACCTTCCCTATATAGTAGTATCTGAGAAGTACCTGGATCAGAATCAGGTGGATCTTGTGATGCACCAAGTACGCACAGGAGTCTGCACTTAACACAGCTCCTAAGGTATTTCTTCTTTGCTTGTTTGGAAGCAACTATGCTTGAGCAGGTGGTGGAGAAATAATTTACCAATGCCTACCAAAGGGGTGCTCTCAAGGAAACATCAGATATTTTATCATTCATTTAACTTCTAATTGGATCTCTGCAGATTGTTTCATGACAAGAACACTGCATTAAGAATTGGCCACCTTTGAATTTGGACCTGCAGACATATCAGATTGTTCAGGAGAACCAGATTCTCAGACTCTTTTACCTGTCTCACCACATAGAGGAGCAAGGCCATCATCAGTGAACCAGAGAAAGGAATGTAGTGATAGGAAAATATGGTGAGTCTTATCACAATTGAGACACTAAAGAAAAAGGCACTTGACCAAGGAAGAGGACTGAATAAAAGCAGTATCTGAAAGCTTCATTAAATCTTTATTAAGGGGCTGGCACTGTGGCATAGTGGGTAAAGCTGCCACCTACCGTGCCAGCATCCCCTATGGGTGCCAGTTTTAGTCCTGGCTGCTCCACTTCTGATCCAGCTCTCTGTTGTGGCCTGGGAAATCAGTAGAGGATGGCCCAAGTCCTTGGGCCCTGCACCCCTTGAGGCTCCAGAAGAGGCTCCTGGCTTTGGATTGGCACAGCTCTGGCCATTGCAGCCAATTGGGGGGGGGGGTGAAACAGTGAATGGAAGAGCTCTCTCTCTTCCTTTCTCTCTCTCTCTCTCTGCGTAACTCTGACTTTCAAATAAATAAATAAATCTTTTTTAAAAATCACCATTAAAAGGCAAGTGTCCTCAGTTCTGTTCATTGGCCTCTGCAAACACCATCCAGAAATGGAATTTACAAAGTTGAGCAAGAGAAACAGTAATCCCCACCCCACACCCCAAACTTATGGAAAGATGGAATAGAATCAAATGAAAACAATAGAGGAGTCTGTGAACATTAGTAATTACCAAGTAGTCAGAGAACTCAGCAAGTGCCCAGCCCTCTGCTTTTTCCTGATTGTCTCTTGGACTCCTACACAGTAAGTTCCAGAAATAGTGGATAAGTTGGAAGAGATCATAACAAGTTTGCTCGTAGCCTACTTTCAAAACTTCCCACTGGGCAACAGACAATATACTTGTTGATATAACCCCCAAAAGAGTCATTACAAGTATGCAGACCTTTAATTAAGCCAGGCTGATAACACAATATTTCTTCCTCATTTTCTTCAAGGTAGATTAAGAATAACAATTTTGACCACTCTCCCTAAATGTATTCCATATGCTTGGGCAGTAGGAAAAGAACATGCATTTGTTTAAAAAGATTTATTTGTTTATTTCAAAGTCAGAGTTAGAGAGAGACACAGAGAGAGAGAGATACTGATTTTTCCATCTACTGGTTCACTCCCCAAATGACTGCAACATCAGCACTGGACCAGCCTGAAGCCAGGAAGTTTCTCCAGATCTCCCATATGGGTGACAAGGGCCAAATACTTGGACCATTTTTTGCTGCTTTTCCGAGACCATTAGCAGGGATCTGGGTAGGAAATTGAGCAATTGGAACTTGGACCTCTGCCCATCGGGTATGCTAGCAAAATGGGTGGAAGCTTAATCTGCTATATACCACAATGCCAACCCCAGAAAACTATTCAATATTCTTCCATGTGATCCTTAACCTCATTTTCCATCTAAGTTGAAGGAAGTTTATAATTTTTCAGCAGAGATTGAAGATCTCTATATGGTATCTCTGAGCTACAGATTTTAACATAAGAAAATTAGATCTCTATGGATTTGGAATCTACAACTTCCACCTTTTAATTTCTAAGTCACCCAACCTAAATTTTAATATTCTACAAAAAATATTAAACAGTACCTAAACACAAAGTTGTAGGCTCAAAAATGCCTAAAACTAGTTATTGTGGAAAACATAAATCTTTCATCTATCCAGGAAATGTCCCAAACCATTGTGATTAGAGGAAGAAAACAGAAGATGCAAGGTGGCTGAATAGGAAAAAGCTGTGCTGATTTAGACCATGGGAATAAAAAGGGAGGAATCGCGTTCCCAGGGGACAGTTACAAAGAAGTTTGCTCTGGAAATTCTACAGAAAGAAGAGAGACCCCATGGAGCAGCAGAGGTGGTACAATCACACAGCAGGGAGCAGGACATTGCCAATGACTCCTACAGCCAGTGGGCTGGGGAGCAGAGACACCATTTCTAAAAGCAAGGTGAGGGGAACTGTGGCAGTCCATATCACTGATATACTGCCTTAGAGAGAACCTCACAGACCCCACTGACCTGATTTTGGACTGGAGCACTAGTGAGAGGGAGGGGGGATGACAACCAAATCCCATGAAAGGAGAGCATATTGCTTTCCTTAGATCACCCCACAGGGTGTCCAGTAACTATCAGGGAAGTGGCACCATCCTAATAAAGTGAATAGAGACTGTTGCAGCCCATATGTACCTGCTGGATTTTATAGGAAGAATAAATTTGTGGTCCCCACTGAATTTCACTGTGGCCTGGAGGGATGCTGTGGGTGGGGCACCCACTTAAGATTGTAAAATGCTCCCGTCCCCTCATTCTATCAAGGTGCCTGGACTCAATGTGCCAAGGCAGAGCACCAATCAAATTCTATTAGGCATGTGGCTAGCTTTAGGAGTACTGTGGCTCTCTCCATGGATGGGAGAGGCTCATAGGGCTGAGAGTGGATCCCCTGCTCTATGCAACTGTGGGAGCCATGCACCCTGTGACTTTGGGAATTTTGTGATTGTGCAATAGGGTGTGGGGCATGGCAAGGTCTTTGGGCAATCACTATATCTGGCTTCAGAGGCTTAGAGTTCCCTGAGTGCTTGGAGTGGGCCATCACAGAGGTCCTGCACTCACACTGAGGAGCCCACATTCCTTTTTGCAGTTCAAGCACCTGCATGGGTGGGGTACAAAGACACTGAGGGCTCATCCTGGGCAGTTTGTTAACTTTGGCAGAGAGGGGTTGAGACTGTGATAACACCAGCCAACATGATCACAACTCTCTCCCTCCTGACAGTACAGGAAATCCACCAACCCTAATTTGGGAGACACTCTGAGCTCTTGTCCCATTCTCAAGCACTGGCTAAAACCCCATGACCCCACCCAGCACACTTTGTATATGTGAAGGAGCAGACATTCCACTAAATCAAGAGGCATATTTCAAAGATAAAAGCCTTAAGAGGAGGAAACCAACAAGTGTTTCCACAAATGCCTAAAAATAAATGTTGAAATACAAGAAGCATGAACAAGGAAGACAACATGACACATACAACGTTTCACTATTAGAATGTGAAAATGAAGAGGGTGATGAATTGCCTGAAAAGGAATTCATAAGATCACAAGATTACTTACAACACAGAGAATCAAATATTTTAGTTAAATCCATACATGACATGGTGACCAATTATGGTATCATATGGAGATACTGAAGAGAAATCAAACTGAAAATACTAGAAATGAAGAATTTGATATGTCAAACAAAAAATATAGTGGAAAGTCTTAAAAACTTATTGAGGCAGAAGGATGAAAATCTGAGCTTGACGACAAAGCCTTATAAAAAGCTCAGAAAAAATAGAAAAAAAATAGAAAAACTGAAAATAATGTCTGAAACTTATGGGAGGCTATCAATCAACCAAACATATGTCTGAGGAGTTGCTGAAGGTGTGGAATGAGAGAATTGATTAGAAGGCCTATTCAGTCAAAATAATAGCAGAAAAATCCCCTAAATTGGAGAAAGGTGGGGACATCCAAGTACAGGAAGCACAAAGAACTCCTGAAAGCAATTATCAGAAAATATTGTAACACAATGTAAATTTTCAAAAGTAAAACATGAGGAAAATGTCCTAAAGTGTGCAAAAGAAAAACACTAGATTACCTTGAAAGGATCTACAATTAGATTTACAGCTGATTTCTCCTCAGAAAATCTATAGCCTAGGAGATCATGGAGAGATAGTCCAAGTACTTAAAAAAAAAAAAAAACCTGTCAACTGTCAATCTAGAATACTGTACACTGCAAAGCTCTCATTTATGAATGAAGGTGAAGTAAAGACCTTTCAAAGCAAACAGAGTTTGTCAGCAAACAGCTTCACAAATGATACTTAAGGATGTGCTACATACAGAAACACAGAAAGATAGCCACATCAAGAAAGAATGTAAAGGCAGAAAATTTAGTAAAAGTATAATAGAAATCCAAATCAAATAATAGGAATATTTATGGGAAATGGCAAGAACAAACTGATACCTATTGATAATAATCATGAATGTAAATGGCCTAAATTCTAAAATTAAATACACAGCCTGATTGAATCAATTTTAAAAAGGACCCATCTATTGGCTCTGTACAAAAAAACAAACCTCATCAACAAAGATATACACAGACTGAAAGTGAAATGATGGAAAAAGTTATTCCACACTAAAATGCCAAAGAAAAGGAGTAGCCATCTTAATACAGACAAGGTTAACACAAAAAGTGTTATAAGAGACAAAGGATGGCATTATGCAATGATTAAGGAATCAATTCAACAGGAAGATGTGAATATAGTGAAGATATGTGCACCCAATGCTAGGGCACTGGATATTTAAAATAAATGTTAATGTACATAAAGGGAGACATAGTCTCCAAAACAATAATAATGATGGACTTCAACACCCCACTTTCATGAGTGGACAAACCAACTAGACAAAAAAATCAACAGAGAAACAACAGAGCTAATCCACACTATGACCAAAAGGATCTAATTAATATCTACAGAACATTTAATCACACAGCTGCAGAACACATTCTTTTCATCAGTGCATGGAATTTTTCTAGGATATACCATGTGCTAGGCCATAAAGCAAGTCTCAACAAATTGAAAAAAAAAAAAAGCTGAAATCATACTATGTGTCTTTTCTGAACTCAAAGGAATGAAGTTGGAAATTAACTAACTCAAAAAAATATACAAATGGAGACTGAAATCAAAAGAGACATCAAAAAATCCCTAGAAACAAAGCAAGGCATTTCAAAATATGGAATACAGCAAAAGCAGTGTTAAGAGGAAAGTTTATAGCAGTTAGTGCCTGCATCAAGAAATTGAAGACGTATTGCATACAGCAATAGCTGCTTTGAAAGGCAGAGTTCAGGTGCAAGGGCACTGCATGATGAGAAGCTGTCCTATACAAACAGGGTATAAAAATGCCTCCAGAAAACAGACAGTGAAGCTCTACTTCAAAATGAGTAAAAGTTATCACAGGAAGAAAGGGATGTAAATGTGTTCTTCCAAAGGAAACAGCATGAGTAAAAGCTCTAAGGTGGAAGAACACATGACATATCCATGGCATCATCCTACCCGATATTGCCAGCCAGACTTTAGAGATTGTTAGGATACGAATTCTATCTCTACCAACTATGATGTGTTTTACCTTAGGCAAAATATAAAACTATGTTAGTGCCTTTCATCTGGAAAATGAAAACAATTATTGTACTTGCTTCATAGGCTGGTTGGATCAGACAAATTAACATACAGACAGAAAAAATGTTATTAGTTATTATGGTTAGATATTATTGTTAGATGTATATTATATAATGTTTTGATATTTTATACTACTTGTCTAGATAAAATTAAAACATTAATTATTCTCTCTTCTGTTAAAGGTAAAAATATCATACTTTTAGAAAGTTAAAAAAGTTTATGTATAGCTTATACATAAAATAATCATGCATTCTACCAGTAATGTTCCATGACTTTTTGTAAATGTATACAGGTGGGAAACCATCACCACAATCCAGCTTTAGGAAATCTCCATCACTCCAAAAAGTTCCCACAAGCATTTTTGAAGTCTTTCTTCAATTTCACCCCAGCCCAGATCCATGTAAGTCATAATCTGCTATCTCTCCATATATATTTGCCTTTTCTGTATAAATGGAATCATAGAACATGTTAAAAGAAGAATTTGGTAGAACTAGGTGTGTGGCTGAAGAATGCTTGAGGGGCAGTGGTTTTATGCTACACAATGCTCCAATTAAAAAAAAAATCAGTAGAGTTTCAACTTATTCTTTCCTCCCTTTTGGAATCTCCCCAAGCCCACAATCAATAAAACTTGAATGGCAGTGATTCTATTATTTTCACAGCACCATGTTACAATCAATGCCAATTGATTACAATATGATTATAATGAATCACAGACAAAACCATCATGTTCCCAAATCTGTATGTATTAAATGCATGAAGTTGTATTCCTTAAACAAAATAAAAAAGAGAATCTTGATATTAACTTTGAAATATGAAAAGAAAATATTCCATCATATAGTTCCAAGGGTACAAAATAACAGTTAATGTCAATTAACTGCCATGAAAGACTCTGAACATATTTTAAGTACAAAAGCCATCATGCATTTTATATTTTTTTGAAGTATATTTTTTTAAATTTATTTGACAGATACAGTTAGACAATAAAAGAGAGAGATAGAAAGAAAGGTCTTTCTTCCATTGGTTCACTTCCCAAATGGCCACCATGGCCAGCGCTGCACCTATCCAAAGCCAGGAGCCAGGTGCTTCCTCCTGGTCTCCTATGCGGGTGCAGGAGCCCATGCACTTGGGTTATCCTCCACTGCCTTCCCAGGCCACAGCAGAGAGCTGGACTGGAAGAGGAGCAATCAGGACTAGAACCCAGTGCCCATATGGGATGCCAGCACCACAGGTGGATGATTAACTTTATTTTTGGCCTTAGTATTTTAGAGCTTGGCTAACTTCAGAGTGTTAACTTGTCTTTTCCAATTGCCTCCATAAAGCTTTGGGCACCATCCCATCACAATGCTGACCTTCAGAAACCAATATTTACTACACTTTCTCATGCAGAACCACTGTTGAAAATGCCCTTCTCACATAATAGTGAGCATATGACAAAATTCTATTTAATGCATTAAGAAAGTAAACAGAAAAGAGAAAAATGCAAATTCAACATGTATATAAGAAACTTGGACTTATAATAGGAAAAAAAAATGCCTAATTACTAACTTAGATGTGAGAGTCATTGACTGGGCCAGTGCTGTGGCATAGAGGGTAAAGCCACTGCCTGCAGGGCTGGCATCCCATATAGGAATCAGTTCAAGTCCTGGCTGGTCCACTTTCAATCCAGCTCTCTGCTATGGCCTGGGAAAGCAGTAGAACATGGCCCAAGTTTGGGCCCCTTCACTCATGTGGGAGACCAGGATAAAGTTCCTGGCTCTTGGCTTCAGATGAGTTCAGCTCCAGCCATTGTGGCCATTGAGGAGTGAACCATCAGATGGAAGACCCCTCTGTCTCTCTGTCTCTCTGTCTCTCTGTCTCTCTCTCTCTCTCTGCCTCTGCCTCTTTGTAACTCTGTCTTTCAAATAAATAAATCTTTAAAAATTCATTTAAAAAGTCATTGACTTTCTGCAGGTTAATAAGGTCTTAACCTCTGCTGCATTAATGTCTAAGATTATAAATTCATAATACATTGGCTTTTTCCAGGTTTACTTCTAATCTACAGGAATATAAACTGTCAACACTTTCACCAGTTTGAGATTAATACATACAGAGACAAAAAATTATAATATCCAAGAGAATCAATCAATCAGTAAAGAACAAGGTTCTGTTTTTGCTGGAGTAGGCCAATTAGAACACACTTTAATAAAATGACATTTTAAAAGTCAATCCTAGCCATTTTTCTTACTTAGAATGTGATATAAATTTATCTTTCTACTCATGATTCAACTATAAATTTTAATTCCATGTGTGTGTGTGTGTGTGTGAGAGAGAGAGAGAGAGAGAGAGTGTGTGTGTGGGAAACATGTTAGGAAATCTCTTGAAATTAGTTATTTTACTCTCTAAAGAGTTACAACGGTGGCTGACATTGTGGCACAGCATGTTAAGCTGCCATATGCAGTGCAGGCATCCAATATGCACAATGGTTCATGTTCTGGCTGCTCCACTTCTGATCTACCTCCCTTTTAATGATCCTGGGAAAGCAGCAGAAGATAGCCAAGTGCTTGGGCCCCTGAACTCACATGGGAGACCCAAATGAAGTTCATTGCTCCTGGCTTCAGCCTGGCCTAGCACTGTCCATTGCAGCCATTTGGGGAGTAAATATGGAATCAACCCATCTCTCTCTCTCTCTCTCTCTCTCTCTCTCTGAATTTCAAATAACAAAGAAAGGAATAACAACAATTTATTGGGTAGCTAAAAAGAGTTTGAGATTCTTCTAACTATCTCCCCTTGGATAAGAAAGACTTTGACACAGCAGTTTTCAGGAGATTTATTGGAAAAGGCTGCTTGGAGCAAAAAGCAAGATCAGCAAATGAGAAGCTGAGCCATGATGCAGTCACAACAGAAGCCTCAACTGAACTCACAAGAAGACCTGGGATTACAATTCCCCTTAAGAAAAAGAGATAAATTACCAATTTGAGATAAAAGCAAGACTTTGAACTTCAGCCAGTCTTTAGGAATAGTAGCCACTCAGGAGAACAGAACTATGAGTGACACAGAGATAATATCTAGGAGGGGACTGAGAGGAAGACCATCAAGAGCCAACACTACCGGCATGTAGCAAAATAAGGACAGTATATTTTTCCTGATAAATTCATGTTGGCAGCAAGCCACAGAACAAGCCGCTGATGCAGTGATGCCTGATTGAGTTCCCAATAAGGCCACAATTATCTAGACTATGAGTCTAGTAAATAAGTGACTGACACCTGCAGGGGAGCTTGTGGGGTGTATGAACTACTGTGCCAAGGGAGCCACATCAGTATCAAGGAGTGTCTGGAGCAACACATGAGGTTTACCTGAAATGAGCCAACTTGGGATCCCCCTTCAAAACAGCATCCATTAATGATAACTTTGATGTGGATGGCCAGATTGTGTACCAGCTTATGGAAAAATGGATGAAGAGATTTCAGGGAGAACAGCTCCTTGTGGCACAATGCTAGCTGCATAGTTTTGAGTGGCAAGAAAGCACAGTATGAAGCTGCTGCTGTGCACACTCCATTGGTGGTCATGTTTGGGTATTTTCTAGGGGGTAAGGATATGCACAGCTCAACTTCAGGGACTATGGTTATCAGTGCCAGGAGAGTTGGTTTGGACTGTGGTAGGAGTCCTCTTAAAATATAGAGGGGTGAGCATTGGGAACTGCATGTAATATGGCTCTTCTGAGACCCACATCCTCATCTGAGACCCACTCCACTTCCAGTGCAGCTTCCTACTAAAGTGCACCTTAGGAGGCAGCAGATGATAGCTCAAATTACTTAGGTCCCTATCAACCATACTGAATTCTGGGATCTCCACATCACAAAACCTGATGTTTTCAGGGTTGGCACTGTGGTGCAGCGGGTTTACGCCCTGGCCTGAAACGCCAGCATCCCATATGGCGCCTGTTTGAGAGCCGGCTGCTTCACTTCCTATCCAGCTCTCTGCTATGGCCTGGGAAAGCAGTAAAAGATGGCCCAAGTCCTTGGGCCCCTACACCCACATGGGAGACCCAGAAGAAGCTCCTGGCTCCTGGCTTTGGATCAGCACAGCTCCGGCCATTGCGGCCAATTGGGGAGTGAACCAGTGGATGGAAGACCTCTCTCTCTGCCTCTCCTTCTCTCTCTGTATAACTCTGACTTTCAAATAATAAATAAAATAAATCTTAAAATAAAAAACTGATGCTTTCACATCACAACCTCACTCAGTCCCAGATACTGTGAACAGTTGGATAAAGAAGAGTGGATGAGAGATCTCTGTAACTTTAATGTGAGTAAAATGAATTTTCAAAGTTTAAAAAAACCTCCTGCATCCATGTGGTAAGACTGGGAGTATTCCAGTTGTGCCCCTTTCCTGTGGGGATGGATGGCAGCTGCATAGACTAATTGAAAAATGCCTAAATGCCTCTACTTAGGCATCATTGTTTGACATAAAGAAGTTCATGATGGGCCAGCGCCACAGCTCACTAGGCTAATCCTCCGCCTTGAGGCTCCAGCACACCAGGTTCTAGTCCCGGTCGGGGCACCGGATTCTGTCCTGGTTGCCCCTCTTCCAGGCCAGCTCTCTGCTGTGGCCCCGGAGTGCAATGGAGGATGGCCCAAGTGCTTGGGCCCTGCACCCCATGGGAGACCAGGATAAGTATCTGGCTCCTGCCATCGGATCAGCGCGGTGCGCCGGCCGTGGCAGCCATTGGAGGGTGAACCAACAGCAAAGGAAGACCTTTCTCTCTGTCTCTCTCTCTCTCTGTCCACTCTGCCTGTCAAAAAAAAAAAAAAAGTTCATGATGGAATTTGCTATGTTCACGAATACACACTGCAGCAAAGTAATACCTTATGCCCAACCACTCTGCACTGAGGACTCCATCAGTTGTGCTTCCCAGATGATATGAGTCTTTCATGTGGGTTACAGGGACCCACATACTTCAGCCATCACTCCCTCTAAAAGTGCATATTAGCAGAAAGCTGTAATTGGAAACACTCCAATATGGGATGTGGGCATACTAAGCACAGTTGTAACACAATGACAAATGTGGATCCCTCTATGAATTTATGAAGAGCTTCCATATATCCAAGGCTTTCAGAGAAATGAGACAGAGCCTTCTGAGTCCAGCCCCTTTACTAGATAGTCCCTGCTTCTCCCCAGCATTCCACACTGCTTCACATGTGTCTCTGTGCATGCTCACTTCTGAGGTCTCTTCATGCAGTCAGGGAAGAGAAGCAGAGCATAGTAGAATGGGTCTGGGGGACAGGCAGATTAGGGAAAAACTGGAGTCTGACAGTTTCTGCCTGCTTCCTGCCCAGCTAGAGGCATATCATGGTGGGTGTTGAGTCCAGCAAGTGACACCACAGTTACCAAGTGGCCACTCAGTGCTCAGTGACCACATCTGAAGTAGAGGCAAATTGAACATCCACATGACAAAAATTGATATATATTACACCAGTCATGAATTTCAACTTAAAATGAATTGAAGACATACAAAGAAGACCTGAGAATTTAAAATTCCTTACAAATAGAAGCAGATTCATTGACATTATTCTCAACAATGACTGTTTAGATGTGACACTAAAAGCACAGGTGACAAAAGCAAAGATTAGACTACAAAAAATCTAAAAAACATTCTGCATACTACAGGAAAAACTGAACAGATAAAACAAGAAATAGAAGAAAATTTTGGAAAACCTCAGTCTGATTAAGGGAGTAATACAATGAACACAGCAACTCAAAATATTACAATAAAAAACATAAAGGATTGTTCAGCTTTTCTGCTGAAGATATACAAGTAGCCATCAGATAACTGAAAAGGGGCTCAACAACTGCTAATCAAGACTACAATGCTAATCAAGACCATAATGGTGGCTGGCACCATGGCTCACTAAGCTAATCCTCTGCCTTGTGGCACTGGCACACCAGGTTCTAGTCCCAGTCAGGGCACCGGATTCTGTCCTGGTTGCCCCTCTTCCAGGCCAGCTCTCTGCTGTGGCCAGGGAGTGCAGTGGAGGATGGCCCAAGTCCTTGGGCCCTGCACCCCATGGGAGACCAGGAGAAGCACCTGGCTCCTGCCAACGGATCATTGTGGTGTGCTGGCCATGGCGGCCATTGGAGGGTGAACCAACAGCAAAAGGAAGACCTCTCTCTCTGTCTCTCTCTCTCTCTCACTGTCCACTCTGCCTGTTAAAAAAAAAGAGACCATAATGGTTATCACATCATATATGTTAAAATGACTATTATCCAAAAGTAAAGATAGCATTGGACCAGATGTGGAAAAAAGGGTTGTTGGATTTGGAAAAAAGGGAATAAATTGTTGGTGGGAATGTAAATTGGTACATCAATACAGAAAACACTATGTAGTTCTTCAATCACAATTAAATATAGAACATATGACAAAACAATCTCACTACTGCATATGTATCCAAATGAAATCAAATCAGTATCTCAAATAGACACCTCTATCTACACATTCATGTCAGCATTAGCTACAAGAACAAGATATAGAAAAAACAACATTGTCAACAGATGAATAAAGAAAATGTGACACACACACACAGGAATCACAGTCAACCTTAAAAAGGAAATCCTGCCATTTTGTCAAAATACGGATCCAAAAATATGAATGTGTACATTAGGCTATTTGAAATAAGGCACAGAAAGATAAATGCCACACAATCTCACTCATATGTGGAATATAAGAAAGTCACACTTAATCACAGAACAGAATGGTGGTTGTCGAGGCTGAGAGTGAAGGAAATGGGAAAATGCTAGCTGAACACACATTTGCAGGTATGAGATAAAATTAACTCAAGATCTTAATATTCAACACAATAACTACATGATTACACTGTTATATACTCAGTACTTGCAAATGTCTTAGGTATTCTTTTAAAAACACAACGATGTAAGGTGATGGATGTGTTAGATTGTTAATTGCTAATCATTTCATAATGTATATGTACAAGAGGACTCCAAAAAGTTTATGAAAAAATGTGATTAAAGATAATATAAATTGTGCATAACTTTTAAAGCCCCCTCACATATCAAAACATCAGGTTGCATACCTTGAATATACACAAATTTTGTCAATCATACTCCGTCAATCTTGAAAAATTAAAGCAAGCAAAAAGAAACTGACTCCTTTATTAAAATATAAATCCAAAATAACTTAGTAAACTAGACATACCTTCAGGATTGGGAAGGCTTTCATGGAACAGAAATATTTTTTTAAAAAACACACATAAATTTGAGCAGCCAAAATTTCTATTTTGAAAGTGAAAATACAGATGGCAGCCTGTCAGGGGAGCCTGTAAGGGTTAAGATGATAATTCCCAAATTACAGGGTCCTCCTGCCCTTCTAAAACCTGGATAAATAAAACTTTTGTTGTTTCCTTACCCAATCAATGTTGCTGTGTTATTGTTAAGAAAACTAAAGTGATACCCCCTAGAAAAAACTATGCGAAGAAGTCAGCATCCTGGAAGAGACCCTGCAGCCAACGGGTTTAGAAAACTAGTGGGAACCAGGTTCCCATGGGGAAGGAAGGAGGAACGGAGGGCCGCATAAATGACAGCTCCTGCTCCACATGAACCCCATACCCAGAGCCCGCATTCTCCCTAGTGAGTACCCCGTCCTCACAGCAACATCTGGGGTGACGCGGAGCGGCTGCCACACAGCTACTCATCTATGGCTCCGGGGGCTGAGAAGTCTCGTTAGCAGGGAAGGAGCAGGGCATGGGGGTAGCAGGTGCCAGTCCAGCCCCCAACCCATGGATCCGAGGGGACTGAGAGAGGCCCTGTACCAGCGCCAATATGGCGCCCACAGATTCTGGAGGCACTTACCCTCCTGACCTTTGGCTCCGCCTTCCTCCTCTGTACACTGCGGTCCACACACTCACCATGTCGGCTCTCAGCTTCCTAGATATCCAGCCTCTCGGTTGAGCAGAGGTGGAGAGCAGCAGAGTCCGACTTCCCTTGCGAGCCTCGGGAGCCTCGCGGCAGCAGAGACCTCTCCCTCTCCACGCTCCACCTCATAACTGAAAGATTGTGATGTCAAGACCCCACGTGATGACTTTTCGTGGACGTCACCATGCCTGAACAGACAGCTTGCATGGCCTTGAGCGCAGGCAGCTTCACAGAAGATGCAGCTGATCAGCATTCCCCCATAGCATGGACCTGGAACCTCAGGTTGTGCTGGATGGGATCAGCAGGAGGGCCTCTCACCTCTGCGCTCCTGCTACTCACTAGGGTCGCCGAGTGTCACCCCATCCTTCTCCCTGGCGGGTCCTGCCTGGAGCTTGTGGTAACATGCTTCATGTCTGGGCCTTTCTTTTTCCTCATATTTCTGCTCATTTTTCTGTTGGGTCTTTTGTAATACTTTTTAATGTTGATTTGAAGAATTCTTAAAGACATCACATGATTTAATTCTTTTTTTTTCTTTTCTTCTGTCAATATTTGTTTTCCACTCTGCCTACTGACCTTTAATATTTTTCATTTGTTTTTTTGCTGGTACATGGTAATCTAGTAGGTTTTAAAAATATTGATCTTTCTCACAATCTCATTAAAATCAGTTTTCAATTCTATTTGTTTTTAGATTTTATGGATCCTCTCTAAATAAATATCTCCAATTTATTGGCAATTTATTGTTTAGAAATTGATCTTTACTCCTTATTTTTCTTTTTGCTCTTTCCCCTTCCCTTGACTACTCCCCAGTAAGAAGCTGGAGACAGTGGACGCATCCTGGTCTGGGTTTACTTACAGGGAAAAAGCTATCAATGATCCCGTATTAATTGTGTTGTTTGTTATAGAATCCTTTTAAACAATATTAATCCAAATAAGAAAGCCATTGAGTTTTTGCTATGCCGCTAGCAGATTTTTAATTACATGCTAATTTCTAAAAGCTTCTTAACATTTAATCTCAATGATCATGTGTTTCTCTCAAGTTTTCAAGTTTTTCACCTACCTGGAAACTAGACAGTGCTGGTTTAGAAATGTTAACCACCTTTTTCATTTTTTTCTTATGTGGCACTTGTTATTCATTATATTTTCATATTTGATTTTATTTATTATAAAAATACTAAAGATATATGCCTCTGTTTAAGAAGGAGAGACTTATACTTAATTCATATTTCAGGTTCTGGTCTATCTGCATCATTATCAATGTAATGCTGGCTTTCTAAAAGACATTTGAAAATATTCTCTGCTTATTTATACTTCGGTACATCTGGGAAACATAGGCTTTTTTTTATTCCTTAAATTGTTTGGAATATTTTGTTTCTATAATTGAAGTTTTACTCCTGTAACTTTTATTGGTTGGTAGTCTTCAAATTATGATTCAGCTTTCTTGGTTTAATTTGGAGTTTTCCTATTTTACATTTGTTATATTGGATTTTGAACATTTATATTTGTGTTTTGGAAATTTGATTTTTAAAGGGTGTGGATTTTGATCTCTAGTAAAATTTGTACTCATAAGAGTTTTACAAAATTTTTCTAGCATCTTGACAATGCTATATACTCTGTAAAGAATTGTTTTAATACCTGAAACTGGATATTAGTGTTACTCTTCCCTGTGTTACCTTAATTACTTTTACTCATAGTTTATTAATTTTGTTAACAATAATGTGTATATCCTTTGTGATATTTTTAAATAGCATTTCATATTATGACATAAATACACTATGGAATACTAGTCACAGTGAAAATAATGAAATTTTGTCTATTGCAAAAAAATGGATGCAACTAGAAACCATCATCTCAATGTGAAATAAGCCAGCCCCAAAAAGACAAATATCATATGTTTTCCCTAATTTGTGGTATATAATAGAGCATCTAAAATGTAATATATAGGAGTGAAATTGACATTTTAATCTTCATTGATTATTTACAGCCCTTATCTCTACTGTTGAGGAACATTTCTTCCTCATACTATTTGTTAAACTCTTTACTTACTGTAGGGTTAATCTTATGACTATTAAGAAGAGTGAAAACAAATTTTATATCTACTATATCATTTTGCCTGCTTTTATTTTATATACTTTCCTGTTTTTCTTTTTTTTAAAGATTTTATTTATTTATTTGAGAGATAGAGTTACAGACAGTGAGAGGAAGAGACAGAGAGAAGGGTCTTCCTTCCATTGGTTCACTCCACAAATGGCCGCAATGGCCGGATCTGTGCCGATCTGAAGCCAGGAGCCAGGAGCTTCTTCCCAGCTTCCCATGTGGGTGCAGGACCTCAAGCACTCGGGCCATCTTCTACTGCTACCCCAGGCCATAGCAAAGAGCTGGATTGGAAGAGGAGTAGCCAGGACTAGAACTGGTGCCCATATGGGATGCTGGTGCCATAGGTGGAGGATTAACCTGCTGCGCCACAGTGCCCACCATGTGTTTTTCTTTTTAATTGTTGAGAAGTTGTGCTGATTGATTTTTAGTGTTTCATTCTAATATAATCAGGCTATAATTTTCTCTAGCATGGATTTATCTACAGCCTATTGATCTCCTCCTCTCTTTCTAAACCTTGTATGTGCAGACCCTGTCCACCTCCCAGTGTTTCCACTCCCATGTGCCTAAGGGCTACAAGTATTTCCATTCCTGTGCCTGATACACATTGGTTCTGATTAGTAAATTATTGCTTCATCCATTAGAGAATAATTCTTTATATTCCCAGATAATCACAGTACATCAACTACAGTTTACATACCTGTAAAATGGCTGGAGTTCCTGCAAATAGATCTTGTTTGTGCGAAAACTTGAAATCCATGTATACTTTTTTTGTATAATACACATTTTCCATGGCCCAGTGCTGGCCATTGCAGTCTTCTGGGGAGTGAACCAGCAGATGAAAGATATCTCCTCAACCCCAGTATAACTGACTTTCAAATGAATAAATAAGTCTTTAGAAAAAGAAGTTTGGGGGGCCAGCACCATGGCTCACTTGGTTGATCCTCCGCTTGCAGTGCCAGCATCCCATGTGGGCGCCAGGTTCTAGTCTCAGTTGCTCCTCTTCCAGTCCAGTTCTCTGTTGTGGTCTGGGAGGGCAGTGGAGGATGGCCCAAGTGCTTGGGCCCCTGCACCCACATGGGAGACCAGGAGGGGGCACCTGGTTCCTGGCTTCAGACAGGCACAGCTCCAGCAGTGGTGGCCATTTGGGGAGTGAACTAGCGGAGAGAAGACCTTTCTCTCTGTCTCTCTCTCTCACGGTCTAACTCTACCTATCAAATGAAAGAAAGAGAGAAAGAGAGAGAGAGAGACAGAGAAAGAGAAAGAGAGAGAGAGAAAGAGAGAGAGAGAGAAAGAGAGAAAGGAAGGAAGGAAGGAAGGAAGGAAGGAAGGAAGGAAGGAAGGAACGCAAGCAAGCAAGCTAGCTAGTTTGGAAAGAGATGAAAAATGTAATATAGATGGTTCCTATCTAATGAGGGTTCAGTTAGGTATTTTCCACTTTTGATGGTGCAAAAATGATACATATTTAATAGAAGTCATATTTACAGGTTTAATTGTGATTTTTCCTTAGGCTTGTAATCTATGCTATGATGCTCCCTTTGGCAATTCTGGGCATTGGCAGCAAGTCACAGGTTCCCGTCAGCCACATGATCATGAAAGCAAGCAACTGATCCTACAGTGTGATGTGTTGTTGAGCTCTAATATTCAGTAAAACAAGTTACTGAATGATTTTTTCTTTTAATGATTTTTCCAAATTCTTAAAAAGAACAACATAAAACTGAAAAAAAGGAGAAAGCTTGAGGATCAATCAGAGACAAAGTAGAGCAGGATGAGCTGCAGGCTGGTTTTGCTATTTCTGCAAAGCAGGGTGATGGGAAGTCCTGAGGTCATTGGGCATGTTGGCTTTAATGAGTAAACACACACATGCACACACACACACACACACACACACTGAGCACATCAATACAAAACATACTGTGTTAGGAAAAGTAACACAGGACCAGCCTCCCCTATGGCTCCCTAGCTTGCCCAGCATGGAGCTCCTGAAGCTGGCCAGACTTTGTTATGAGACACAGGATTTTAAAAATGTAGTTCCAGCCCATAGACATGAGGATGGCCACCACATGGTTGTGCACCTATGGCACAACACCTACTTGTCTGCCATCTCCTTATTCTGGATGATGACTTGGGGTCTTTGGATAAGGGTTTCATTTTGCTTTCTTCTTTTCCATTTTGTCCTGTCCTTTGTCTTTCCTTCTTAGATTAGATTCTTAGACCTGTTTCCTTTTTTCTTTGCCATTGCCACTTGCACTCTTTTTATTTCCCCTTGGAAGTCCTAGAGGCATGCTCTTGGGAATCAGCACCATCTCTACCTCCCCAGCAATCAGCTTCTGTTTCTGCTTGCTCCTGGGGCCCTAGTTGCCAACAAGACCTCAAAGCTTCTGCTTTGCAGCTCCTGTGATGATTCTTTCTGATCTTGGCGATGTCCATGCCTTCCTTCTTTACTGCTTCAGCAGTGCCATCAGGACCTTCACCACCAAGGTGTGCATCTGGTTTCACTTTCACTCATGCGCCAGATTGTCTCAGGAGATGGTGGGAACTGTTGACTTGGAGGGTTGTGTTTGGAGGTCCATGGCCAATTTCTTGGGCTTTGGAGGTATGGTGTTTTATGTGGCCTCTTCTCAACTTGCATCAGGAAACATGATCCCTGCTTGTTGGCACTGTGTCTGCTTCTTGATATTTAGGGAAGCTAGTGGCCAGAGTAGAGGTAACTGGAAGGTTGATGTCTGACCTGGGAGTTGCCTTCGACTCCAGAGAACAGGCCAGGGTAAGTCCAGGGTTATTCTCTGTAATTTACCCCCTCCCAGTGGGGTTTGAACCCAACCTGGGGGCTGAGTTAGCCATCAGGGCCCTTCAGATGCCCCTTGCCTCCATGAAGAACTGTTTCTGCTCTTCTCACTATTGTCTGAGCTCCAAGGTCTTTGGTTTTGGGGTTCCCTGATGGAAGGACACTGGCCTGCTGACCCTTTGTTTTTCCAAGCTTTTGGGGGACTGTGACCTGGACAGGGGCACTCGGGATTCAGACGAGATATTTTCCCCACAACACTATCACCCCATTTGAAGACTGGTTGTCAGAGGCTAAGCCTCACTGCATTTCTGACAAGGAGCTTCAGGACAGCTTGGTAAGTAGGAAGGAAAATAGACCCTTGTTTGTCACCTGTGTGGATGTTACCTCCTTTTTCTTGCCTCTGATACTCAGCTGACTCCTGGTGGGTGCTGGACCCAGGGACTGCCTTGGGTGGTCAGGGGGTACTGCAATGGTTTTATTGGCAAGAGCAAAGTTCTGTATTATCAAGATTGTGCCTCCATTCATACTATTTTAAAAGTTGCTGGCTGTGCTCTGTGAGGTCCAGATCTTCCTCAGGAAATTCTCAGCCAAGGCTTGCACAGAGGTAACAGCTGGACCAGCTAGATTATAACCAACATCAGCAAAAATCAGAGGGATTTAATCACCTGGCTCAAAGACAGCTCATCCTCATCACTGCTCTCTGAAGCTGCTTTGCCTCTTCTGTCAGGATTCTAGGGTCATAATCTTGCTTCTGCAACTTTAAGCAATCTTGATGGAAGAAATACTACTTTCAACTCTGCTACTGGAAGAAAATATACCCTAACTTTGTAATGATTGCAGATAAACTCAATATGCATCTTTTTCACAGTACCTTGTGATTTTTATACTAGGCCCTAGGCACTGGTATTCAGAATACATGAAGTTATCTGTGGTAAAAACTAGTTTTACAAATAATGTAATTCAAGGATAACATTCTTATCTTAAGCATTATGTAATATTGTAACTTGCTTATACTCATCCCTGGGTTGGGGTCAAAATATGTAATGATCTTTCCATTGGAAGTAACTGGGAATGCACAAGTTTTTGTTAGTTGTACAGCACCAGAGAAAGAACAATACTATCGTAATTTTTGTAATATACTGCATTTGCTGGTGCTGTTTTATGCAGTGAAGCAGCAGCTCTACAGCAAAATAAGAAACATAAATAAATTTTCAACTTCCTCATATCATGTTTTGATGTTAATATTTGATTAAGTGACTTAGCTAGTATCTATGAAGATGCTAATTTTAACTTATAGAAAGTTATGTTTTAAAAGAAAGTTTAAACTGTAATAATGAAAGGTTCCAAGAAATGTTTCCTTTCAGTTGCAAATTAATTCTGGTAGAATCAAACACTTGTCATCTTTAATATAGGCAAAAAGAAATCACTGACTTTTTCATCACGCTAGATTAGAAATGAGAAGAGGAAAACCAAGGAAATGTGAACCTTTTTTTTGATCAGCATAGCACATGGTATTCTTAAGAAGTGAAACCATATGCAGGTTTCTACTTAAGTAATGGGAACAGAGGTAGCCATGCAGCAAGGGCCTGTGAGCTGCAACACTGACTCAACCACTGCTTAGTTAGGGTGCCAAATGTTATTTTAAGTGGCTAATATGTAGGGCATACTTACTGTCTCTAATTTAGTCAACCATAACAGTTTTAGGGGCTAGGTTAAATACAAGTACAAATAAATAGATATTCATACACACAAAGCAGGAGCTAACTCCTGTATCATTTCCCTAGTCACTATAGAAAAAGGGTAATATTCAGATATTACCACCTCTGGTGGTAAACAAACAGCAAATATGAGAACTTGGAAGTAGGTAGGTAAATAACATGCAAATATTCTCAGCTCTTTAGCAAAAGAAAGCATCTTTCCAGGAGTGTCCTAATGGCCACATCACATCTAGACTGTCCATCTGTACTCTTTAACAATAGAGTATCCAGATAACTGTCTCCCTATTTGAGTAATTATTAATTGGGCTAACTAATCTCTCTGCTTTAGAAATACACAAGTCACACATAATCTGTCCCCAAAATCAGCATAGTAATTGTATAAATTTACCTTTGTGTTTTGAAGGTGATCTCTTATATTGCTTTGCCCAAGCTAGGAAAGACATCCATTACTACCACCATTTCTCAGAAAGGTGATGGGGACAGTAAGTGATTTAATAGTTGCATGTTAAATGCGGAATGCTACATTTCCTAGTCTACTCTTTATCATCCCTAGGAATATGTTACTCTAAATTAAATAGGAGTGTTTGGCATTGCACTTAGAAAATTAGGTTCCCACATTAGAGTGCCTGGGTTTGACTCCCAGCTCCCAACTCCAGCTTCCTGTCTCCCTGGGAGACAGCAGGCCAGTTGTCAAGTTCCTGCCACTTACGTGGTAGACCTGGATTGAGTTCCCACTTTTGGCCTCCCGGCTATTGTGGGGATTTCAGGAGTGTAGTGAACCAATGGATGGGAGCATGCTCTCTTTGTGTCACAATTTAAAATTTAAAATAAATAACTCTAAAAAAATGCTTACGTATTCTCCCTTTATTTTCTGGTTAGTTTGTTTGTTTTTTTAAAAATCCAGCTCTTCATTTTATTAATTTTTGTGTCAATTTTCTTTCTTCTCTAGTTTTAATTATTTCTTTTTTCTATTAATTAGGGTTTGGTTTGTTCTTATTTTTCTAGGTCTTTGAGGTACACTGTTAGATCATTTATTTGAAGCCTTTTCAATTTCTTGATGCAGGTGCTAATTGCTCTAAACTTAAACACTGCTTTTGCTGTATCCCATAGGTTTTCATATGTTGTGTTGTCATTAAAATCATTTCTAGGAAAAAAAAAAGTGTGCACAAAGATTCCATGCATCAACAAAATCAACAAAATGAAAAATTTGAGCTGTCGTATCCCATCCACCTTCACCAGGAAAGGAAGTTGCCCTGCAGAGATGTTGACAGCATGTCAGAAGATGAGAAGGGATCAGCATTGTGGCCTAATGGGTTAAGCTGCCACCTGCAATGTCAGCATCCCATATGACCAATGATTCAAATCCCAGCTGCTCCAGTTCCAATCTAACTTTCTGCTAATGCACCTAAAAAAGCAGCACCCATGTGGAAGACTTTGGTCTTCTGCACCCATGTGGGAGACCTGGAAGAAACTCGTGAATCCTGGCTTCAGTCTTGCCCAACCCTGGCCTTTGGGGAGTGAATCTGTGAATGAAAGATCTCTATCTCTCCATCTCTCTTTGCATTTCAAATAAATAAAACAAATATTAAAAAAGGAATTTGACAAGGTCTTCAGATATGTCACTCTGTGCCAAGTAGTGTATGATACCTAAAACAACAGACTGCAAGCACTATAATTAAATATCAATATATGAGTTTGTGTGATTGGATAGCTGAGAGAATGGGCTCTGGAGTCAGACAACCATATTCAAAAACCCAAATTCCCTCTGTAGTTTTCAGCTTTTAATTGAGCTCATTACTTAATTAACCTATGCCTTATTTTCTACATATGTAAGATGGGAAAAATTGGAATTTGGGGGAAGATTAAATAAGATATATGTAAAGGAGATAGAACAGTGCTTGGTTCATAATTGACTGCCAGTAGTTGCTACTGTTATCCTGGGAGAAGGAAGTGGGAGGAATCCCAAGACATGTTCAGTTCCATGCATTGAAGGACCATGGTGAATTTCTATGAAGTAGTAACACTGATGCCAGCCAGATATCATGACTAATAGAATCCACAGTACCAACTTCATTAGAACTGCAGGGTTTGAACTTCAGCTCTTCCCATTTTGGTCTATGTCCTCAACAGCTTGTTGTGATGACACAAGAATAGTGAAGTTCAAGGTAGCTGACAGAATGGGTTGTAGAGAAGCATTCTGACTCACAGAAGGAAGGCAAAGTGGCTTGACTCATGTTGGAGAATAAATAGGGTTGTCTTACACACTTGGCAGAGATGACAATTTCCCACTTAGGCAGTTGCATGGATGCTGGGAAGGCCTTAGAGCCTCTTCCCAAATTCACTGTATACATTGATTGATGTCTCGTATTTCCTTGTGAGACTCAATCATTTTATTTAAATGTGTAAGCCTTGTCAAAATGCACATTTTCCTGATAATGTCACATTTTGAGTCATTCTAAGACTTTCATACTTTACTCTAAATAAATATTCAGATAATTTTGATATGATTATATATACATGTGATGTGCAAAGAAACTTGATAATTCCTGGATGTCTTTGGAGAAAAGGTGGTGAGCGCATTGCAGAAACAGGTGCAATGTGGAGACTGAAGGCCAGAAATCACTGCCTACATTTCACTTCTCTTTAGAGAGCTATTTCTGGGTAAATGCAGTGGCATGTTCATGTTTAACAATCAAACCCCCAGAAGAAAAAAAGAAGCTATTGCATATTTCTCTGGTCTATATATACCTACTGCCAACACAAAAGCACTGAAAGTGAAGAGGAGAGGAAAATACACACAATTAACTCTAATGAGTCAGTAATAACCAGGTCCAGCACATCCCTAGGGAAGCTTACATTTAGGTTGAAATAAAATGCTCAAAGTCTCCTACTTCCTTCTCTTTGTAGGCTCAGAGAGGAGAACTGTCCTGTAGTGAGTGCTGGCCAGACCTGACCTACTCTAGCATGTGCTTGCTTAAAAAGAAGACATTGCTGCCATGATGGTTGCCTGGGCCAGGTATCCGAGACTCATCAATAAAGGGAGACACACATTCAGACAAAGAGGTGGGCTGGAATTTGGATTCTAGATTACAATACTTCCAGAAATGAATGATTCCTCTGGGCACACCAGGCTTAGAACAAAGCACACACAATGTCTCTGAGATTGCAGTGATGCATACAAATTGAACTTGGTGATTCATAACATGGATTCTGCTCACCTTTGAAGAAAGACATCTGTGAATGAATATTGACCACAACAGTCATACCATACCCTAGATCAGACATTCTCAGCCCTGGTGAATGTTAGAATCATCTAGGAAGCTTTTAAAACACATTGATCTCCAGGGTAAACCTGAGTTCAATCTGGTCAGAGTCTCTGGGGGTGGGAACTAGGCATAGTATTTTTATAATTGTGTTCCATGTGATTCCAATGTGCAGTCAGGGTTCAGAGCAGCTGCTGAGGACACTCACCCTCTGCCTCCTCCCCAGCTGCATTTTTAGCTTCCTATTATGTGCTTTCCAGATTTCCAAAATGGTATACATTCCCAATTTTAAATCCCAGTGAAGGCCTCACAGTATGTTAAGCATTGCTGCTTCAGAGAAATGACAATTCCTGATTCATATTGGCAAGGAGGGGCAGAGAGAGAGAATGAACAATGAGATGCAGAGCTGCAGTTCATTTGTGGCAGCCCACACTATGCCATCCTGGGGTTGGACAGCTTTCCTGCCAGCCTCACTGATGCCCATGGGAATGCAACCCCAAGGAACTGAATTTGTGTGTTGCCAGAGCTGCACATTTCTTACATTTGCAGATGGCTTGATTATGCTCTATATTTATGGGAAAGAATAAATTACCAAAACTTCAGCTGAAACAAAGAACTGAGCTCTTCCAAAACAGAATTCAGGTTATTAGAACCTGGCCACACAGTTACAAAGCTCAGTAAATAGGTCCCTTCAGAGCCAATGTTGAGTAGTAGCATGGAACATGGACTCAACCACCTGGGATTTTATTCTGGCTCTGCCAGTTTCCTTTTCCTTAACAGGCTTACTTAATGAATCTGTTTTCTCATGTGTAAAATGTGGGTAATAAAATTCTATAATTCTTAAGATTTATGTGAGAAATAGCGGAGTTAATCTTTCTAAAGTGCTTAAAATAGAGGCTAGCATGCAGGAAAATCTCGATAAGTTTTAGGAACACATTTAATTTACTTGCTATGGTACATATTAGACAACATATATATTGAACTACCACCATTGATGTTGGGATGGAGTGAGGGATGATGTAAGACATGAAAGGGAGAAAATGGCTTCTGCCCTCATATAACTTCCAGTTATTTGGGGGATGTTGTATTTTATCAAATGCTTTCTCTGCATCTACTGAGATAATCATATAGCCTTGATTCCTCAATTTGTTAATGTGATGTACAACAGTTATTGATTTGTGTATGTTCAACCATCCCTACATACCAGAGATAAATCCCAGTTTGTCTGGGTGAGTGATCTTTCTGATGTGTCGATTATCTAGTATTTTGTTGAGAATTTTTGCATCTATGTTCATAAGTGATATTATTTTATCATTCTCTTACCAGCACCCATATCAGATGCCGGCACTGCAGGTGGCAGCTTTACCTGCTATGCCACGTGCTGGCTCTGATGATTCTTTTTTTATATGTGATATTCATTATAATCCTTTTTCATCTCCAATTTTCAATATGGGTTTTCTTCCTTTTCTTGGGTTAGTTGGGCCAATGGTGCATATTTTTTATTTTTTCCAAAAAGCAGCTCTTCATTTCACTGATTTTTTCTATATTTTTTGGCCTTAATTTTGTTTATTTCTTCTATAATTTTAATTATTTCTTTCCTCCAAGTATGGGTTTGGTGTGTTCTTGTTTTTCTTGGTCCTTGAGATACATCCTTAGATCATTTATTTGATGTCTTTTAAGTTTCTTGGTGTAGCCACTGGTTGCTATAAACTTCCATCTTAACTCTGCCTTTGATGTTCAATTCCTGGGTCTACAATCTACTAGCTGTGTGATCTTGGATAGTAACTTAACCTCTTTGAGAGCTCATGTGTCTAGTTTTAAAGATTTTTATTTACTTTCAGAGGTAGTGTTATAGACAGTGAGATGAAGAAACAGAGAGAAAGGTCTTCCTTCCATTGGTTCACTCCCCAAATGGCCGCAATGGCCAGAACTGTGCCAATCCAAGCCAGGAGCCAGGTGCTTCTTCCCAGTCTCCCACATAGGTGCAGGGGCTCAAGGACTTGGACCATCTTCTACTGATTTCCCAGGCCACAGCAGAGAGCTGTATTGGAAGAAGAGCAGCCAGGACTAGAACCAGTGCCCATATGGGACACCAGCACTGCAGGCAGAGGATTAACCTATTGCACCATAGCGCAGACCCCATGAGCTCATGTGTCTTATGTAAAAAGTGAATATGACAATGCCTTCCTCCTAAATTTTGAATTGCAAATATGCATTGTGAAGTTATTATCTTAAAACTACATTAAATGCCACAAAATGGCAATAACAATTATATGCAAGTTTACACAAAGATAATAAAACTCAGAATGATCTCAATTACTTTAGAAAGCAACTGAATTTATTAAATAATACTTTCTAAGAAGTAAATTCATGTGCAAAAGTGTGAGTACAAGATCTGAGATACCTGAGAAATCCCTTGTAGGGAATGGTTTAAGGGAGTGGAAGCCTGACTAGCAGAAGTCAGAGAGGCAGTAGCATTGTCCAGGGCACAGCCAAGTGTGGAGCTGGGGCAGTGACAGCTAAGCTGAGGGAAGGATGTTTGGAAGGAAAGTGAGTGGGACTGAGTGAAGGTGGCTAGGATTCAGGGCCAAGAATTTGGACTTAAGATTCTTGTTTATAATGAGAAGAGAGGGGTATCATGAAAGAAGTTCAGGTTTTAAGAAGTGTGGCCCATGGACAGTGGGAGAAAGTTAAGAATCTGTGCTTTATGGTCTTGTGTTAGGAGACAGCCTCTTGACCTTATGTGGTGAGAAGAGTCTGGCAACAGTAAAAGTCAAGAGCGAAAAGAGCCTGAATAGGCAGGAGGGTGAGGTCTGATGCTGCAGGCAGCTTGGGGAATCAGCACGTCGGTGAAGCTCTCATTTGGACAGAGAGATTGTTGGACCAGAGGTTTCCTGAGTGAAGTGAGGCAGTAACCAAACTTTGTTGAACTGAACAAAATGGCTGATGAGAAAATTTGTCAATTTATTTCTCATTTTGACAAATATTTGTCACTGATGGGAGTGACATAGTCAACAAGAGGGAATCCTTTCCTGAGAGTTTAGGGATCAGTGTTGGGGATACAGATGAGTTGGGGGCAAGGACTATTTGATATGTCACTTACTATGTGAGTGGAGTGGTCTACACTGGGGCTCAAGTACTTGGGCTTAAGTGCTTGGACAATGAAGTGTTGGGTTCCTCACTGCAGCTGAGGGATCTTAGTCAAGATGGCTTACCCTCTTCTTTTTGATCATCTAAAAAATGGAAAAAAATAGTAGTATCACCCTCAGAGGGAGGGTGGGAGGCTGCTGCATGTAAAGACACTTGGCACACATAGGGGGTCATATAGGCAAACCTATATGCATAGATGTGTGCCTGGTACATGGAAGTGTTCACAAAAGCACATGTGCATGCATGGATATGTGCCTAGTACCCAAAGGTGCTAACATACACACACACATACATGTGTGTGCATGCAGACATGTGAATGGTACACAAATGTATTGGCACACAGACATGTACATGCACAGATGTGTGCCTGGTACACAAAGGTGTTCACACAAGCACATGTGCATTCATGGATGTGTGCCTGGTACACAGAAGGTACTCCTGCGTACATGTGAATACACAGACATGTGCCTGGTAAAAATGTGTTTACACATAGAAATTACATGCATCAATGTGTGCCTGGTACACAAAGGTGCTCACACATGCCCATGTGCATCCATGGCTACTTTCATGCTACACAGAAGGTGTTCACTCTCCCATGTGCTCATATGTCCCCAAAGATGGAGGTAGACACAGAATGTGTTGGGTATCCAGGCAACCAACTAAGACAGGAGAGCCCAGAGCTCCAGGTGAAGCTAATTAGGTAAAGTGACAAGTAAGAGATGTCTGAACTTCTTTGCACATAGAAGGTACCAAATATAAGCTAGCTCTCTTCAGCCTGCAGAAAATGTGTGACCCACAGTGCATGAAGGCCACACTGCATTCTCATAGCATCTACTGGAGCACATAACTGCAAAGGAAGCATTGTTCAGGCCTCTCATGTAGTGGGGTCATTTTTCCTCTGATTTCATCTGTACTATTCAGAAGATTTGCTTTTCTCAGTCTATCAGCAGGGATCTATCTGAAGTGGAACAGCCAGGACACAAACCAGCACCCATGTGTTATGCCAGTGTTGCAGGTAACAATGTTCTGTGTTATGTCACGATGCTAGCCCACAATGGTAAGCTTTTTGTCTAATTGTTTGATGCACTCTTATTTGATCACAATGAAATTCTTTCATTTCTGCCTGACTTATTAAATTAAAAAATACAAGAAATACTGGTTAATTTGAGTATCATAAAAGCAATGTGATTACTCTGGATGGCAGAGTAGGGAGGGAGCTTGCTGCTTTACTCTAGTAGAAGATAGTTTTAAAAAAGTGGAAGGAGTGCAGTCTCAGGGAAAATTTAAAGAGAAAACAACAGCAAAACAAAAATAAACATCCTGGGTAAACACAGACAATGTTATAGCTGAGAAAGAATTTCTAAGATCAATCCCTTTCATAATAGTTACAAAAATAATCAAATACCTTGGAATAAATTTAACCAAGAATGTCAAAGATCACTATGATGAGAATTACAAAACATTAAAGAAAGAAATAGAAGATACAATAAAAATGGAAAAATCTTCCATGTTCATGAATTGAAAGAATTAGTATCATCAAAATATCCATTCTTCTAAAAGCAATTTACATTCAATGTGATATCAATCAACATAACAGAGACATTCTTCTCAGATCTAGAAAAAAATGAAGCTGAAATTAATATGGAAATACAGGAGACCTCAAATAGCTAAAGCAATATTAGACAATAAAAACAAAGCCAAAGGCATCACAATACCAAATTTCAAGACATAATACAAGGCAGTTATAATCAAAAAAGCCTGGTACTAGTAGAAAAACAGATGGATAGAACAATGGAACAGAATAGAAATGCTAGAAATCAATCCAAGCATCTACAACCAACTTATATTTGACCAAAAAGCTAAAACCAATCCCTGGGGAATGACAGCCTCTTCAACAAATGGTGCTGTGAAAACTGGATTTCCACATGCCGGAGTACGAAGCAGGAGCCCTACCTTAGACAAAATTCCATTCAAAATGTATTAAAGACCTAAATCTATGACCTGATACCACCAAATTATTAGAAAACGTTGGGGGAAACCTGCAATATATTGGCACAGGCAAAGAGTTCTTGGAATAGACGCCAGAGGCACAGGCAATCAAAGCCAAAATTAACAAATAGGATTACATCAAATTGAGAAACTTCTATACTGCAAAAGAAACACTCAGGAAAGTGAAGAGAAAATCAACAGATTGGGAGAAATTATTTGCAAAAAATGCAATTGATAAAGAATTAATAACCAGAATATACAAAGAGATCAAGAAGCTCCATAACAACCAAACAAACAACCCAGTTAAGAAGTGGGCAAATGGGGCCAGCACTGTGGTGTAGCGGGTAAAGATACTGCCTGCAGTGTCAGCATCCCATTTGGACTCCAGTTCAAGTCCTGGCTGCTTGATTTCCAATCCAGTTCTCTGCTATGACCTAGGGAAGCAGTAGAAGTTGGCCCAAGTCCTTGAGCCTTTGCACCCACATGAGAAGACCTGGAGGAAGCCCATGGTTGCTGGCTTCAGATCAGCACAGTTCCAGCTGTTGATGCCAATTGGGTAGTGAACCACTAGATGGAAGACCTCTCTCTCTCTCTTTCTTTCTCTGCCTCTCCTTCTCTATGTAACTCTTTCAAGTAAATACATTTTTTAAAGAATTATTTATTTTATTTGAGAGAGAGAAGCCTTCCATCCATTGGTTCACTCCCCAATTGGCTGCAATGGCTGGATTGTGCTGAACTGAAGCCAGGAGCCAGGAGCTTCTTCTGGGTCTCTCACGTGAGTGCAGGGGCCCAAGGACTTGGACCATCTTCTACTGCTTTCCCACTCTATAGAAGAGAGCTAGATCAGAAGTAGAGCAGCTAGGACTTGAACCGGTGCCCATTTGGGATGCCAGCACTGTAGGCAGCAGCTTTACCTGCTACATCACAGTGCCAAACCTGATAAATAAAGAAATCTTTAAAAAAAGAAATGGGCAAAGAACTTAAACAGACATTTTTCAAAAGAGGAAATCCAAATGGCCACAGACACATGAAAATGTGTTCAGGATCACTGGCATCAGGGAAATGCAAATTAAAACCACAATCAGTTTGACCCCACCCCAGTTAGGGTGGCTTTCATACAGAAATCAACAAAGAACAAATGCTGGTGAGGATGTGGGTAAAAAGATACCCTAATCCACTGCTGATGGGAATATAAACCTACCATATAACCCTTCCATCCCACTCCTGGGAATTTATCAAAGGGAAATGAAATCAGCAAAAAAAAAAAATAGTTATCTGCACCTCCATGTTTATTGCAGCTCAATTCACAATAGCTAAGACATTGAATCAACCTAAATGCTGGTCAACTAAAGACTGGATAAAGAAATTATAGGTTATATAATTATTATACATATTACTATTATACATATATAATATTATATATAACATATATAATAGTAATATATAATAATATTATATATATATAAGTTTATATATAATATATAGGTTATATATTCATGGGTACTCTATGAAATACTACACAGTGGTAAAAAATGAAATCCAGTCATTTGCAACAAAATGAGTCAATCTGGAAAACATCTTAGTGAAATAAGCCAATCTGAAAGGGTCAAATACCATATGTTCTCCCTGATCTGTGATATATAATAGAACACCTAAAAGGAAATATGTAGAAGTGAAATTGACACTTTGAGAAGCAATGACTTGAACATCCCTTGTCTTGACTGCTGAGGGACAGTTTTTTTTTTCTTTTCTTCATACCATTTGTTGAACTCTTTACTTAACATAGAGTTAATCATATGTGTATAAAGTCAATTGAAAATAGATCTCTCTGGGTCATCCCAGCAGTTAGCCTGAGCCCAGGCACATGTCTCCCCACCCTCACCTTCTGCCAATCAGGTAAACTGCTCCCAGGTGTGGTCCTGGCCCTTTAGGCCCCCCAGAAAAGCTGAGTGGAGAGGCATATTGGTATCAGTATCAGTTCTGTCCTATAGTCAGTGTTCCCCTGAGTTAGTTATGCTCCTTCTCCCTGCTCTTTAAAAAGCGTATGTGGCTGTTAATAAATGGACATGTTCCCCAAAACTTGTCTCTGGTGTTCTGCTGGAACGGGCACTACCATCAGCCCCAACCTGGGCTCCCATGGCTCTTCAGGCTCCTATGCCAACCTGCTGCTGCCAAATACAGACACAGATGAGAAAAATTTTTCAATTTAACCCTATAGTTACTGTTACTGTCACAAGTTATCCCTGCCTTGTAACTGAATACCAAGAAAATTTCTCTCTTTGAATCCAGCAGAATCGCTGCCTTCAAAATTATTGCTTTGTAACGTGCCAAACTTATTTTGCAATATATATTTTAAAAGGTTTCCAGTGCTATAGAAATGGGTAATCAATGATGAAAACAGCAATAAGTAATCAGTACTAGTTATAGATAAATGCAGTTTTGATTTTGATTAAGTTCAGATAGAGATATAATATAATATAATATAATATACTATCAGCATCATAAGTCATTTAGGTGTAAGTGCTAAATGTAAAATTGGGTAAAGCTAATGAGATGAATGTGTCTATATAGAAAAGCCACTTGGGCTTGCTAACATGTTTTCATAAATTGTCCATATGAAAATAGTTCAACACCACTTGGAAATAACTAGGCTTGAAATTTGATGTGTTACTGTATTTTAAAAAGTGTTGTCTTAATGTGGGGAATCTTAGAGGGTTATTTCAAAATGTATATCTATTCGTCTATTTGACATAGAACTAAAATCTGATCCTCTGTTACAGCAATGAAGACTTTACAATGCATATGTTAGTAAATATTTCAAAATATTGCTAAAAAACTATTTAAAAACCTGCAGCATCTCCTTTTGATAGCTTTGTTTAATCAGTGACTCTGCTCAGTTTTCTAGCCAGCTCCAGTAAGCTATTCTCTCTTCCCTAGTTCTGACTCTGTTAAAACATCCAAGTTATGGGATTTGATTCAATATACCACTTTTGGAACAACCAAAGAGATGCAGATTTTGTGTTAAGTTAATCTATTATGTTATCTTAATATCTCTGCTAGGTTCTAATTGTTTAAAACAGTTGAGTTTTTATTTGGGTTATGATTTGTTTAAAATATACGTTTATTCTGAAACGCATATAATCACCTTGTAACAATGATCAAATTTTATCTATATGATGTCATGATGTAAAGGGATCCTATTTTGACCAGATATTTTGGATTTTGAGCCTTCTTGGCATTATTGGCAGGCATTCAAAAATTCAGTTCCAAAAATTTTGGACTTTGGTATTTCCAGATAGGCCCCTGGAAATATCAAAGGACATGTCTCTCATCTTGTAGAGACACCAAATCATCAGGCTATTTGGGTTGTATTAGAAGTACTATCAAGATATGAAGTGGTGCTAAATTTTAAGTTTTGATAATATAAAATGCTACCAATACAAATGCCTAAAGGTTAAAGTCTAATCATCTTGTGTTACTAGATATGATGGTTATTTTAACGAGAAAGGCCCAAAGGCCTAAAAGGGTTATTTCTCTTACAAAATCCTATAAGTGCTTTTTAAAAAAATATTGTATGGAGTAAGCAAGCACCTCTTGTTGGTTAATAGGTTTGTAATTTTAAACATGGCTACTTAAAATTTTTTATCATCCACAGTTTTATATACCATATCTGCTGCTCATGAAACTAAAACATTGTTGGTTCTATGTTTAAATGTATCATTTTAGGTTTAAAAGGACCTCTTTTTCCATGACCTCTATTGTGTTCAATACTCTGGGACAGTTCTGTAAACAGATAAAGCCAATCATGTTCTACAGGTTCCAACTTCACAAAAGTTTGGCTAATTTAGATTATTAAGAGCAGCAAGTAATTCTAAATGGTTGATGATAATAAAAAACAGCTAAAGATTTTAGGAAACTATTAACAAAACTGCTCCATTGTTCTGTCTTGTATGTTGTGTTATATGTGTGTATATACTGTACACCTACATAGGAAAATTTAGTAAGAGCTCTGTCTTAATTAGCCTATAAATGGAAGATTGCTCATAAATTTAAACTGCTAAAATTAATCAAAGGTACATTTGATTCATGTGACCTAAATCTCTTTGTAAGATGTTTTAAATCTATTGGTAGAAAGAAACTAAAAATGCTTCATATGTGTGTGCTCAAGTTTGCTGGTTAAGCAAGCTACACTGTGTTAGATATTTAAGAGATATTTCCAAACATATGTATTAAAATTTATAAAAGGCATTAGACATCCTAGTGAATATTTTCATAAGCTGTTATTTAATGGTTGTAACTGCTGTTCCCTCATTTCTCTCTATTCCCTTTAAGATGGGAAACTGACTCTGTGCTGAGGGATTCTCCAAGATGTACAGTTTGATTTTTAGATCTTATGAAAGGAGTGGCTAACATTCTCTACATAATAGCATAGCCAAAATAAGAGCTTAAATTGTAACTTCACAACTAAATTTACTTCACCATGGGATCTCAAATCCCCTTAGGCTAGATAGTGAAAGTGACATCTTAAGTTTTAATATAATTATACAGATTAGATTAAGGTTTTTTTGTTTTTTGTTTTTTTTTTTTTTTTTTGGACAGGCAGAGTTAGACAGTGAGAGAGAGAGACAGCAAGAAAGGTCTTCCTTCTGTTGGTTCACCCCCCAAATGGCCACTAGCAGGCGCACTGTGCTGATCTGAAGCCAGGAGTCAGGTGCTTCCTCCTGGTCTCCCATGTGTGTGTAGGGCCCAAGCACTTGGGCCATCCTCCACTGCCTTCCCGGGCCATAGCAGAGAGCTGGACTGGAAGAGGAGCAACCGGGACAGAATCTGGCACCCCAGCGGGGACTAGAACCAGGGGTACCAGTGCCACAAGCAGAGGATTAGTCTAGTGAGCTGCAGTGCCAGCCCTAGATTAAGTTTTAAAATGAGCCTATTGGATTGGATTAAGTTTTAAAGTGGTCATATAGATGGGACTAATTGTTAAACTGATCATAGCAACAGAATTAATAGTATTATAGAGGAGTAAATGCTCCAATATGTGAAGCAGTCCATACAGCAGACTCATAGAATGGCAATTGCTCTAAGTAACACTCTGTGACCTCAGAATTAGCCCTAAAGGCATCCTGGTCTTCTGGTCTGGCTAAAAGGCTCACAAGAGCATTTCAGGTGTGGAAAGCCAGGACACTTGTGGGAAAAGTTGTCCCTGCATGGAGAACCTCCCTGGGTGAGACTCCAGTGGAAAGAAATGGTCATCAAAGAAGGACTACTTTTCTCTGTGGGGTGGAGAGAACTTTCACTTTGCTTATGGCCTTGTTTGAATTGACAGCGTCTTTAGATTCAGAAGGCTTTCAGAGCCTAGGCAGCTCATGTCAAGAGCCTTGGGTGGTCACTGATGTCACACATAAGAGTGTTAATGGTTAAATTAACAACATGAGTCACAATGCACTAATTTCCCATGCAGGACCTTAATACTATGCTTAAGAAACAGAGTGGGAAGTATGGTCCCCACCATGAGCACATTAACTGTGATCCTTTTGCCTTAAAGTTGATCTTTAGTGCAACACAATTATTTAAATTTAAGGCCAGTAATCATATTTAAAAAAAAACAGTTTTGTTAATGAAAAATAAAGGTAGACTACACATTTTGTAACAATCCTGGCAAAGAAGTGCTCATCGTTCAAGAAAGGACCCACATGACTGTTCCCCAGGTCCAAGGAAATCCTGGGACATTTTTCATTAACCTTATTGTCCTATTGCAAAGAGAAGAAATACCCCCCTGTTCCCTCAGCAAGGTAGAATGGATGATCTCCCAAATTAAAACCCAGGAGATATAAATAAAAGCAGTTATTTTGGCCTTAGGGTTCTTTAAAGATCAACCCTTTAATCTTATTGCTGATTCTTGATATAATTTATTGTTTCATTTACCACATGTTTAAATTAGACCTGCTGTGAGAAGTCAGATGGGTTAATAGGCAATCAGTGTAGTCTCAGTGGAATTGGGGGTGTAAAATGCTTCCTTTCTCCAAAGAGTTGTCCTTAGCAAGGTCAGAAGTGCCTGCCTGCCCAGTCTTTGGAATCTCACAAATTTACCATGAGAATAGCAGGCAAGTAGTGAGCTGCTGAGCTCACAGTTTATTGTGAAAACAAATTAGGCATCCCACCCTTGTAATTTTTTTTTTGTAGTTTGTTTTGTTTTATCATAAGGTTTGAACCCAGTGCCAGCAACACACTGAGAAGCTGGGGGCACCTCACAGTTAGTTGTACATGGGTGCCCAGCCCCTGTCAAACCAGCAGACTCAAAGTCAGTGGGAAATATGGATTTTTCCCTCTGGTAAAATCCCTGGATCCCACATGTGCACAATACACACTGGATGCAGCCTTAATCATTTCAAAATCACACTCTTCCCACCAGTTACTGGGCACATACAAGAGTCTCTTCAACTGTTGCTAATATCAGCATGGCACCTTATCTGCCCCCATTGCAGGGAGCTGGCAAGATGGCATCTGTCCTTGCTAGTTTCTGGGCAAGTGCACAAGAGCTGCTATAGCTGCTACATACTTATGTACAAAATGGCACCCACCCTCTTTCAGTTGGTTTCCAGGCACTGTTGTGTGTGTGAGGGAGAGAGGTGGGTAGAAAGAATCATGTCCCATTTTTTTCCTGGGTGAGAATGCACCCTGTCCCCTCAGGTCTCCGGGCCAGATTCAAAGTGTAGTCTACTAGGCTCTCATTCCAACTATATCACCAGTGTTATACGGTGCTGCAGTCTGATCACACGTCACCCTCCAAAGCTGGTACTTTCTCCAGCTCTTGGCTTCTGGTTCTGGGGTTATGTGGTATGTCTGTACACATTGCTGCACATCTGCACCTTCCATACAGATCCACAATGTCTCTCCTCCTTCCACAGAATCTTCACTGCAATTTTCCCTCCAACTCACTCCTGAAAATGCACTTTCTTCACTTTTTTTTATTATTTTCTTCTAGCCTAGTGTAGTCTGTTCTTTCTCTATTCTGCTACCTTGGAATCCCTGGCAAAATAAATTTAGATTTGAGATGTATAATTATTTAGATGTTTGTCATAACTATCTTTGAAATGAAGTATAAAACTTAAAAAAAAATAAAATTTGAGGGCCAGGACTGTGGCACAGTGGGTTAATGCCCTGGCCTGCAGTGCCAGAACCCCATATGGGTGCCAGTTTGAGATCTGGCTGCTCCACTTCCAATCCAGCTCTCTGCTATGGCCTGGGAAAGCAGTAGAAGATGGCCCAAGTCCTTGGATCCCTGCACCCAAGTGGGAGACCCAAAGGAAGCTCCTGGTTCCTGGCTCCTGGCTTCGGATCAGCACAGCACCAGCTGTTGTGGCCAACTGGAGAGTGAACCAGTGAATGGAAGATATCTCTCTCTCTCACACACACACACACTCTTCTCTCTCTCTCTCTCTCTTCTCCCCTCTCTCTGTGTAACTCTGTCTTTCAAATAAATAAATAAAATTTCTGTAAATAGATGTTGGTAAACATTCTTCCAGTATGAGAATAAGTGAAATCATGCTATGTAGTATTGAAGCACAGAATAAAAATATATAATAAAGCTCTTTTTTTAAGAAAAAAAGATGTTGATCAAGATATGCAACATAATGTTAAAGAATGGAAAAGTCAATTATGACATGAAAATGATATCATATGCTTCCACAAAATTAAATTTAAAAATTAATTCTCAGGGTTGGTGCTGTGGTGTAGCAGGTAAAGTCACTGCCTGCAGTGCCAGCATCCCACATTGGTGCTAGTTCAAGTCCCGGCTGCTCTACTTCCAATCCAGCTCTCTGCTATGGCCTAGGAAAACAAAAAATGGCCCAAGTCCTTGGGCCACTGCACCTGGGTGGGAAGACCTGGAGGAAGCTCCAGGCTCCTGGCATCAATTCACCCCAGCTCCAGCCATTGCAGCCAATTGGGGAGTGAACAAATGCACTGAATCTCTCTCTCTCTCTCTGCTTCTCCTTTTCTCTCTGTATAATACTGATTTTCAAATATATAAATAAATCTTTAAAAAAGAAAATTGAGTAGCACCATGGCTCACTAGGCTAATCCTCCACCTGCGGTGCCGGCACCCCAGATTCTAGTCCCGGTCGGGGTGCCGGATTCTATCCCCGTTGCCCCTCTTCCAGTCCAGCTCTCTGCTCTGGCCCGGGAGTGCAGTGAAGGATGGCCCAAGTCCTTGGGCCCTGCACCCGCATGGGAGACCAGGAGAAGCACCTGGCTTTTGGCTTTGAATCAGCAAATTGCACCAGCCACATTGCGCTGGCCGCAGCAGCCATTGGAGGGTGAACCAATGGTAAAGGAAGACCTTTCTCCTTCTCCCTCTCCCTCTCTCTCTCTCACTGTCTAACTCTGCCTGTCAAAAAAAAATTAATTCTCAAAGTTATTAATGTTACTCCAGTGTATATTCAGTATATCAGACAAAAATGATAATGTTGAGAATTTGCTCACTATGGTATTCAAAAATTTTTTCAATGTACTGTATGTATCCAATTAGACCAAACATTCTGCACTTTTTATTTGATAAAGCTGGCAATCCTAATTGCTTGAAATGACAGCACCTGGTGCCACGAAATTTTTAAAAAGTATTTTAGGTGTGAATTTTGTACTGGAGGTCTGGTGGACAGTGCTGCTGATCTGGGCCAGCTCTGGCTAATCTTGCCTGATCTACAACACCCCGTCTGCTATTATAGGATGGCCTCATATTTTTATGTCACTTTGTTCACCATTGAGTGGATGTTTGGCACAGATGTTAAATCACTGTTTGGTGTTCCTTCATCTGATACATGAATGCCTGGGTTTACATCCTACTTCTGGTTTGTGCTGTTGTACACTCTGGGATGCAGCAAATGATAACTCAAGTGATTGGCTCCTTGCTCCTTTCATGCGAGGCACTCATTGAATTCCTCTATCATGACTTATCTGACTTAGCACTTGTTATTGTGGACATTTGGAGAAATGAACCAGAGGATGGACTATTTCTCTGTATCTGTATGTGCCTTTCAAGAAAATAAAAATTTAAACCAAATAAATTCAAGTTTGTATGATATTTGTGTATTTGAGGCAATTTTATCTTGCTGCTCACTATGAGGCTTGAGAACAAATGAGAAAAATTACTTCAGTTTGGAAATAAGCACATGTATATTAGCATTTTTATTGAATTCTTAACAGTGCCTATGTTTTATGGAACCATTAGTTCAAGTGATAAAAACTTACATACCCGAAATCATGTCAACATATCTAGTCATTAAACTAGAAAGACTCATAGGTTATTGTGCACCCCGTATCTGCTAAAATATAGCTTTTCTTATTTTTCATGATCTTTGAACCATTACTTGTCAATATCATCTACCATAATTTCTGGAATTTAGCCCCTCTTGATGGTTACTTCAGCTAAATCTGAGTTTCCCAGGAATCCTTCTGATTCCTGTCTTTCCTCCTTTACAATATTGAGTTGGGACAGAGAACCCTAATACATTGCCACCTTAATGCCCATAGTTTCCCTCATGAGTATAGAGTTGTCCTTCAAACTGTCCTGGATAGTTTTCAGGAGCCCACAGTCTATCTCAGATAGGAAGTTGCACTGCTCTCCCAGCCAACTAAACTGTTATCTTTGACTTTCTAACTTCCCACAAAACACTTCAGAGCAAGTTTTACAATTATCAAGAACTTACTGAAGATTTTGAGATAAGTAGGAACATAACACAGGCACATCCCTGCATATCCATCAAAGAAAAAAACCAAAGCTACCTCATAATCCTACATCAAGTTAGAAGACACCTTCATCTTATATTGTAATGATTCCATCGACTACACCAGGAAAACACCAGGCTTTGGAAGCCTGCATAATCTGACTGTAGTCTCAGATAGGAAGAACAGTTTCATGTTTGTTTGTGTCTTAAGCACACTTACAAGGCCTACCCTGAAATTCTTATTCTCTGGATCATATTTTTTCAAAGATGGTGGCTCCCCTTGGGCCTTAATAGATTTTAGACTGACCCCCTGAGACTCAGGGACCCACTGGCTCCTTTCTGACCATTGGCCACAATTAAGGAATAGATGCCTTTAACCCTGGGACACAACCTATATAATGGTGCAGAAAAAGGCAAGCTCCATCAGGCACAGAGTGAGACCTCAGAATGGCCCTCCCCTCATGCAGAAGAGGCCTCAGCACTGCATAAACCACAACTACCTCACATCCAGCTCCATCCCTGCCAGTTACCCTGGGTCACTCAATGGGTCAGTCAGCTCTACTCTAATGTTCACCAGGATGTGCACTGTGATGGCAGCCAGAAACAGGGTTCCAACCCTGTGGAGACCCATCTTATCTAAGGCAGGTGTTTCTAAAAATGGTCTCACTACTTGGGTGAGATGCAGACAGATGACTCACTGTAGGACCTCCAACCTGTCTATGACTAGGCAGCAGTTCACATCCTTCTCCTCCCTAGGCCCCACCTGCTTCCCTCCTTTGTAATGCTTCAACCAACAAGAAGACTCAGGTGAATGACCAGAGGCACTTGGAGTCTTGGGGCAGCAGGGCAGCCTGTCTGTCCTGAGGGATCCCAGGGCCCTGTGACCACAGGCATAGAACAAGGTTGGATTCTTCCTCCTTTGTGGAGTATCCAGGTCTGTAACTGCTCATCTTTGGCTATGGTGTCTGTTCACCCTTTTGCCTACTACACCTTCAGGGCCCACATCTGCTAAAAGCTACAGGACAAAAATCTGTACATAAAGCAATACTGGATAACTGAAGGGAACTACTACTCACAGAGCTCTTGTCCATTTCATCAAAGGAAGATTCAGGTCCACAGACAGGTGTATGACACCTGGAGTCTAGTTTCCAGAAAGGTGACTTCTTTAAAATATAGGGACAGAGGGAGCATCAGACTTAGGGTCTTTGTCCAACTTCCTTGACACATAGGAAGACTGCTCCTCACACAGATTGGGTTGTGAGTATCCTCCAGCAGCCACATTTTCCATCATAAAGGGCCATCACCATCCCATTATAGGTCATGAAGTCTCTGAGTCTGGTGCACCCACAGCTCTGAGATCACTGTTGACTACAATGGCTCCCCAGGGACTCATGTCCCTCCACAGATCCATATCAAAGGGAAATTTGCACCCATCCCACAGGGTCAGAAACAACTATATTCATATGCAGTATACAGTGGACTCCACTGAGGGTACAGCAAATATCACCTTCCTCATTAGCCAGGAGAAATCAGGGCCACATACCTTGCAGGGACTGTCCCCAACTCAGCAGGAAATGAAGAAAGCAGGTTGCAGTCACCTGTGTCCTCCTGTGATGAATGAGCTTCTTAAACTAAAAAAAAAAAAAAAAAAAACCTCCAAGTCAGTAAGCCTCTAACTGCAGTAGAACACAGAGAGAGGGGTGCTGGGCAACAGTGACATCATGGAACCAGCCCTGTCACAATGGTACACTCCACAGATACTAGGGCCAAAGTCAGCCTCCTCAGCCCACAGAATAACAAAAATCTCCAGGGATGGATCTTGGGGTCTCGGAAACAGGTGAAAAATAAGATCTATGGTAGGTATTCCATGTGACCAGATATACCAGTGCCTTCTATCACTTGCTATACAAGGTCCCAGGTTCCTGCAAGCCTCTACCTCCAACCCATTCTCCTTCCCCCAATGCAATTATATTTTGTAACAACTTTTTAAGCCCTTTTAATTTTGAATCAAAATTTTTGCAGTGAGTCCCCACACAAACCTACTACATCTTCCTAAGGTTCATATACTCTGCTTCCATTCCTTCAATAAGAACTGAGTAATACAACGGTAAAACCTCCTCCACATAAGAGTCTTCACACCAGCCCTGCTGATCCAATCTGATGCCTTCTGCTCTAATACTGCCCCATCTCTCTCATGCTGTCAACATTGGGCTCCAGGGAGTCCTCCTGGAATGGTGGAAAGGGGAGAGTATAACTGAGCACAGCATGCCTGCGACCCTGAGCTGTACAATCTATAAGAGAAACAGGGACCTAAATTTTCTTGATGCAGGAGAGGGGTTAAGGGGTGGATCACTCTTACTTTTCCTGACACTCATGTACCCAACACTGAGGCTGATGTTGAGAGTACCTAGGATATCTGCACACTGTGAGGACCCTGACTCAGAGTGGCGGACATCCCTGTCACAAAGAGCAGCCCCATCTCTCCAAATCCTACTCTCCTCCTGTTCTCTTCTGGCCCCTGCAGAGGCAGCAAGAGACTGGTCAGTTTTCTGTAGGTTGGCAAACTCTAGCTCCTGTTGTACTCCAGCTGTTTCTTGCTCTCCCCACCTGGACTGCATTCCCCTGTGTAGTTAATGGCTGTGCCACTGTGCATGTGAATAAAATAAGCCCATGAGTGTCCTGTGGGTGTGTATGTTCTAGCACTCTAGCAGAGCCTTGCTGATTCATGCTCAATGTACAGAACTCATTGTCACTGTCACCTCTTGAATGAGACTTCCATCAGAGTTGCAGCAAGTGCTTCCCAGTTTTCCCAGCATACTCCAGGGGCCATCATGGGGAGGTACGTGGGAGCTGTCAGAGTCTGAAGCCCTATTAGGAAACACACCTGTTACTAGGAGGATCTAGGTAGCATGGTAGGAAGAGAAAAATAAGTCACAAAATTCTACTCATATGTGAAATATAATAAAGCTGATCTCAGAAGTCGGGGTATTTGGATAGTTATCAGAGTCTGAAGAGACTATGGCGAGAGAGGATAGGGAAATGTAAATGGTACAAGTGATAGTAAAATCCTACACCACACATTGGGGATGAAAGTTCTGTTGTTGCATTGCACAGTAGAGTGACAATGCATAATGATAATACTTATTTTATTTTAAATAAATATTAAATGTTTATTTAGATACTATGCTCCTAAATCTGTATTTATGAAATAAATGAAATTTGTTTACCATAAGAAATTTTAAAACAAATGAAAATTAACGGAAAGAACTTTGGGTATTTTCACCATGAGAAATGATATGTTTGGGGACAATGCTATGGTGTAGCAGGTAAAGCCACTGCCTGCAGTACCAGCATCCTATATGGGTGCTGGTTCAAGACCCAGCTGTCCCACTTCTGATCCAGCTCTCTGCTATTCCTTGGGAAAGCAATAGAAGATGGCCTAAGTCCTTGGACCCTGTATCCACATGGAAGATCCAAAAGAAGCTCCAGGCTTTTGGCTTTGGATTGGCCCAGCTCCAGCCATTATGGCCATTTGGGGAGTGAACCAGCAGATGGAAAACTTCTCTCTCTCTCTCTACCTCTCTGTAAATATGCCTTTCAAATGAATAATTTTTTAAAAAAAAAGAAATAATATGTTTGAGGAGATAGATTTGTTTACCCTGATTTGAATGTTATGCAATGTATGCATGTTTCAAAATAGTACATGGTGTCCCATAAATAGATACACAATTTTTATGTTTATTCATAGATATTTGTTTTTTGACAGAGTGGACAGTGAGAGAGACAGAGAGAAAGGTCTTCCTTTTGCCATTGGTTCACCCTCCAATGGCCACCGTGGCCGGCGCACTGTGGCCGACACATTGCGCTGATCCAAAACGAGGAGCCAGGTGCTTCTCCTGGTCTCCCATGTGGGTGCAGGGCCCAAGGACTTGGGTCATCCTCCACTGCACTCCCAGCCCATAGCAGAGGGCTGGCCTGGAAGACAGGCAACCAGGACAGAATCTGGCACCCCGACCGGAACTAGAACTTGGTGTGCCAGCGCTGCAGGTAGAGGATTAGCCTATTGAGCCACAGCCCTGGCCGTTTATTCATAGATAATATACATTTTCATCACAGTTTAAAATTAAAAATAGACAATTTGAAAAAAAAAACAGGAAAACAACCCCATATTTGCACAACCAAATACATATAGAGATTACAGCAGAATATAAGTGAAATATAAAACAGATTACAATAGAAAAATAATTTGAAAATAAGGACACATTAATATCTGGAATTTAAATGATTTTTTCTCAAAAGATTTTTGGATGATAATAAGAGAATATTAGGAAAATATCAAATAAACTGAATGTACTAGAAGAAACCCCAGCAAGGAAGGTGAGCATGCAAGATTCAATGAAATTTGTTTTAAGAACAAATTAAATGAAATAAAATTATTTACAAAAGCATTAAAAATATAAAATACTTGGTAACAAATAACAAATGTTATGTAATACCCCATAGTATGAAAAACAAAATATTCCTGATAGTATATAAAGAAGATCCAAATGAAGTGGAAAGTTATAATACATGCATTGACTATAAAACTCAGTGTCGGTGTGGTCATTGTCATGCAGTGGGTTAAGTTGCCATTTGGGGTGCTAATGTCCCATATTAGTCTACTTCTGATCAAATCCCACCTCCACATCTGATATAACTCTCTACTACTGTGTCTAGGGGACAGAAAGGATACACTGAGTGATTGGACCCCTGCCACCCATGTGGCACATCTAGATAGATCATTGTGTTTTTGAGTTTTGTTTTGTTTTTGTCTTTGTTTTGTTTTTGGCTTCACATAGCTCTGGCTATTACCAGTATTTGGAGAGTAAAACTACAGATAGAAGATTCATTTCTATCTTTCCCTCTGTCACCCTGACGTTCAGACAAATAAAGCTAAGAAAATTCAGTAATTCAAGACATGAATTTCCCCAAATTTATTATTTTAAAATATGAAGAAATGCCATCACAATTCCAACAACTCTGTGTGTGTGTGTGTGTCCTCATGAAAAATCACCTTCTAATTGAAAAAACGTACTTTAAAATGAAAAGGACATAAAATAGTAAAGCTAATTTTAAGAAAGATCAAATATTGTGATTTTCTTTTTTTCATAACATATTTTTTATTTATTCTGAAAGATTATTGTATTTTTAAAACCCAAAGCCCTATTTTTAATTATTTTTTCATGAATTTTCTGAAGAACTTTCTCCTTGACATCCAGAGTCCCTTTTTCCTTTGTCTAGTCATTTCTCTACAACTTACCATCCATTCTTAAAATAGTTTATAAGCTTCTGAGGCTAACAGCCTCTTTGGGTTCCCACATAAAAATGTTAACATCAGGTGTGGGTGTTGTGGCACAGTGGTTAAGCTGCTGCTTGGACACCTACATCCCATATGATTTTCAACTACCTCATACCAAGAGTTAAAATGGGGGTATGACAGTTTGGCATAGTGCATAAAGCTGCTGCCTGTGATGCTGACATCCCATAAGGGTGCCAGTTCATGTTCTGGCTGCTCCACCTCCAATCCAGCTCTCTGCTAATGCACTTAGGATAGCTGTGGAATATGGCCCAAGTGCTTGAGCCTCTGCATCCACATGAGAGACCCAGAAGAACCTCCTGACCCCTGGCTTCAGCCTGGCCCAGCCCTGACTGTTGTGGCCATTTGGGGAGCAAATCAGCATGTGGAAGATGTCTCTCTCTCTTTCTCTCTCTCTCTCCTTTGTGTTTGTGGAGGGTGTCTCCTTCTCTCTCTGTAACTCTGTTTTTCAAATATATGATTACTAGAGTCCAAAAACCAACCTGAACATTTCATTTGATGATATTCAACTAATTCACTCATGTAATCAAAGTGTTAAAGGTTAAACTTTTCTCTAAATGGTACTGCACACTTAGATATATCTGTGGAATGAAGTTTACCTTGATCCCTGAATGGCAACATACAAATACAC